>NC_069503.1:568567489-568639989 GCF_027579735.1 Bombina bombina
CTCTCTTTCCCCTCTGTTTCTCTTTCCCCTCTGTCTCTCTCTCCCCTCTGTCTCTCTCTCCCCTCTGTCTCTCTCTTTCCCCTCTGTCTCTCTCTTTCCCCTCTGTCTCTCTCTTTCCCCTCTGTCTCTCTCTTTCCCCTCTGTCTCTCTCTTTCCCCTCTGTCTCTCTCCCCCCTCTGTCTCTCTCTCTCTCCCCCTTCTGTCTCTCTCTCCCCCTCTGTCTCTCTCTCTCTCCTTCCCTCTGTCTCTCTCTCTCCTTCCCTCTGTCTCTCTCTTTCCCCTCTGTCTCTCTCTCCCCTCTGTCTCTCTCTTTCCCCTCTGTCTCTCTCTATCCCCTCTGTCTCTCTCTATCCCCTCTGTCTCTCTCTCCCCTCTGTCTCTCTCCCCCCTCTGTCTCTCTCCCCCCTCTGTCTCTCTCTTTCCCCTCTGTGTCTCTCTTTCCCCTCTGTGTCTCTGTCTCTCTCTCCCCTCTGTCTCTCTCTCCCCTATGTCTCTCTCTCCCCCCTCTGTCTCTCTCTCTCCTTCCCTCTGTCTCTCTCTCTCTCTCTTTCCCCTCTGTCTCTCTCTCTCTTTCCCCTCTGTCTCTCTCTCCCCTCTCTCTCTCTCCCCTCTCTCTCTCCCCTCTGTCTCTCTCTTTCCCCTCTGTCTCTCCCCTCTGTCTCTCTCTTTCCCCTCTGTCTCTCCCCACTGTCTCTCTCTTTCCCCTCTGTCTCTCTCTTTCCCCTCTGTCTCTCTCTCTCTCCCCTCTGTTTCTCTCCCCTCTGTCTCTCTCTCTCCCCTCTGTCTCTCTCTCTCCCCTCTGTCTCTCTCTCTCCCCTCTGTCTCTCTCTCTCCCCTCTGTCTCTCTCTCTCCCCTCTGTCTCTCTCTCTCCCCTCTGTCTCTCTCTCTCCCCTCTGTCTCTCTCTTTCCTCTCTGTCTCTCTCTTTCCCCTCTGTCTCTCTCTTTCCCCTCTGTCTCTCTCTTTCCCCTCTGTCTCTCTCTTTCCCCTCTGTCTCTCTCTTTCCCCTCTGTCTCTCTCTTTCCCCTCTGTCTCTCTCTTTCCCCTCTGTCTCTCTCTTTCCCCTCTGTCTCTCTCTTTCCCCTCTGTCTCTCTCTTTCCCCTCTGTCTCTCTCTTTCCCTTCTGTCTCTCTTTCCCCTCTGTCTCTCTTTCCCCTCTGTCTCTCTTTCCCCTCTGTCTCTCTTTCCCCTCTGTCTCTCTTTCCCCTCTGTCTCTCTCTCTCTACCCTCTGTCTCTCTCTTTCCCCTCTGTCTCTCTCTTTCCCCTCTGTCTCTCTCTTTCCCCTCTGTCTCTCTCTTTCCCCTCTGTCTCTCTCTTTCCCCTCTGTCTCTCTCTTTCCCCTCTGTCTCTCTCTTTCCCTTCTGTCTCTCTTTCCCTTCTGTCTCTCTTTACCCTCTGTCTCTCTCTTTCCCCTCTGTCTCTCTCTTTCCCCTCTGTCTCTCTCTCTACCCTCTGTCTCTCTCTCTCTACCCTCTGTCTCTCTCTCTACCCTCTGTCTCTCTCTTTCCCCTCTGTCTCTCTCTTTCCCCTCTGTCTCTCTCTTTCCCCTCTGTCTCTCTCTTTCCCCTCTGTCTCTCTCTTTCCCCTCTGTCTCTCTCTTTCCCCTCTGTCTCTCTCTTTCCCCTCTGTCTCTCTCTCCCCTCTGTCTCTCTCTCCCCTCTGTCTCTCTCTTTCCCCTCTGTCTCTCTCTTTCCCCTCTGTCTCTCTCTTTCCCCTCTGTCTCTCTCTTTCCCCTCTGTCTCTCTCTTTCCCCTCTGTCTCTCTCTTTCCCCTCTGTCTCTCTCTTTCCCCTCTGTCTCTCTCCCCCCTCTGTCTCTCTCTCTCTCCCCCTTCTGTCTCTCTCTCCCCCTCTGTCTCTCTCTCTCTCCTTCCCTCTGTCTCTCTCTCTCCTTCCCTCTGTCTCTCTCTTTCCCCTCTGTCTCTCTCTCCCCTCTGTCTCTCTCTTTCCCCTCTGTCTCTCTCTATCCCCTCTGTCTCTCTCTATCCCCTCTGTCTCTCTCTCCCCTCTGTCTCTCTCCCCCCTCTGTCTCTCTCCCCCCTCTGTCTCTCTCTTTCCCCTCTGTGTCTCTCTTTCCCCTCTGTGTCTCTGTCTCTCTCTCCCCTCTGTCTCTCTCTCCCCTATGTCTCTCTCTCCCCCCTCTGTCTCTCTCTCTCCTTCCCTCTGTCTCTCTCTCTCTCTCTTTCCCCTCTGTCTCTCTCTCTCTTTCCCCTCTGTCTGTCTCTCTCTCTCTCTCTCCCCTCTGTCTTTCTCTCTCTCTCTCTCTCTCTCTATCCTCTGTCTGTCTCTCTCTCTCTGTCTCTCTGTGTCTCTCCCCTCTGTCTCTCTCTCTCTCTCTGTCTGTCTCTCCTCTACCTTTCTCTGTCTCTCTCTCCCCCTCTGTTTACTGGATAATGAAGGAATCTATAAGCATAATTTGCAGCATTAAAGTAAAAAGTATGTTTTAAACATATTTTAATTGGTCTGGATTTCTAGATCTCATAATCAGAGCAAGCATTTTGTTATCTGGCAAGAGGTTCTGTTTACAATCCTTTAGACTAAAATCAGATGTTTACTAAGGTGACCAGTTTCCAAAATGCCATTTATGATTTAGAAAGAGCATGCAATTTTAAATAATTTTCCAATTTACATCTATCTAATTTTCTTCATTCTCTTTATATCCTTTGTTGAAAATCATATCTAAATATGCTCAGTAACTACTGATTGGTGGCTGCACATAAATACCTCATATGATTGGCTCACCCATGTACATTGCTATTTCTTCAACAAAGGATATCTAAAGAATGAAGGCGTATCCAAGCCAGTGCCTCACCTGCCTCTGACCTCACCGCACGTCACTGCTGCCATATTTAGTGAAGGAATGAAAAACTTTTCACTAGTAGAAAAATTAGACTGTAATTTACTTTGACTAGATAATTGCACACTTTAGGGCCTATTTAACAAGCGCCAAATGGCCCCTGATACCCCTGTTTTTAGGCTCGCCCGAAACAGCAGTATTAAGACCACTGCTCCTTAACTAGTCCGCAACCTCTGAGGCGGCGGACAGCAATCAACCCGATTGGATATGATCGGGTTGATTGACACCCCCTGCTAGTGGCCGATTGGCTGCAAATATGCAGGGGGCAGCATTGCACAAGCAGTTCCTGTCGGCATTTTTCGATGTCGGGTGGACATGAATCGCTACAGCGAACCATGTCCGCCCGCCATTTGATAATTTGGCCCTCTGGTTTGAATTCATCAAAAGTGACAAATATTTGGTACAAGCCAAGAAAAACATTGTTATATAAGAGAACAAAAAATTGGATGCACATTTCATTAAGCTCAGGTTAATGGGAGATTCAACATTAAACTATAATAAGAAAATGTATACCGGTATAGTTATTTGGTAGTTGAGGATAGAATTTTTTTACTGAAAGATAAAAACAGATTTTATTGAAAGTTTCAAATATGTGCCTCCTTATGCAAAATCACTTAAAAAGGATCAGTAAATTGTATATTTTATTCCTGAACATTATCTAATAACTGTACAATGAATGCGATATATGTTAGAATATGTTAATGTGTTCTTGTATTACACATTATAATTAAAGGAACAGTAAAGTCAAAATTAAATGTAAAATAATCTAACTTTCCAATTCACTTTGGTTATCAATTTTTCTTAGTTCTCTTACTATGCTTTATTATAGCGTAATCCTACGTGAGCTCTGGAGCGTGCACGTCTATGTAGCCATCTGGTAGCAGTGTTTGCAACAATATTATATGTAGTTGTAAACACTGCTGTCATAGAATGCTGAAGACATGTGCACACTGCTAAGCACTTATAAGCCTACCTAGCTTTGCTCTTTAAATAAGATACAAAGAGAACAAAACTAAATTTAATAAAAGTAAATTGGGGGAAAAAAAAGTTTAAAATTGCATTCTCTTTCTCAATCATGAAGGTTCCATTTTGACGTTACTGTTACTCGAGTAATTATATATTATTTATTGAATATTGGCTAGCTAGATTACTTTAAAACTGCTGCTACGTACATATATAAATGCTTTGTGCACGAGCAGCTTGTGTGTGTGCGTCTGTCTACTTGTGGACCCTGAAGGAAGAAACAGGCAATGCAAATCTGGCCATCATCCAATTTCTGAAGGAAAGAAGTCAGCAATTTTATAATACCATGCAGCACCTTTACTTCATAGGCAATGGTCAGTAGTGATGATTGTGCATAAATGTACAGTAAAAATGCTACAACAGCAAATCCATACACATTCACATTGCATATGTGCATTAAACTGCAATGTGTAATTAATTATTGTGTATAGACCATCAACTGCACACAAAGGACCGAATGTTAATGGAAGATCAAATTATTGCCCTTAACCTCTGTTGAGCAGAACAGCTGTTGTGATTCTGTTACTTGATGAGCTTTTTTTTCCAAGTTAGCATAAGCATTGCAATGCACAACGAAAATATAAACTTGCTCCTCAAGAAAACATTTTAAGCAAACATGGAAAAATGGGAAATAAACTAATATAAAGGACCATTATAGAACAATGATTACAGGGACAGTATACACCAATTTTTAAAATACTGCATGTAATAGATGCTACTATAAAGAATAATATGCACAGATACCGATATAAACATCCAGTATAAAACCGTTTCAAAACTTATTTAGAAGCTCCCAGTTTAGCTCTGTTGATGAGGTTAGTCTGGGACACCCATTGAAAGGGGCTGGGAAAACAAAAAGAGCAGACAATCCCCCCCAGCCTATGATAAGACAAATAACAAACAGGAGCCAGCAGGAGTCTGTAAACGCATTTATACAAAAATGTGCAGGCAATCCCCCGACCCTCGCAGGGGCTTCCCTGGTGGAGTTATTGTAAAAAGGGGCAGTCCCTGCGAGTGGTGAGATGGCTCCTATTGAAAGTAATAGAGCTGGCTGGAAAGGGAAAACTTCGCTCCATAGAGTGAAGTTAGCAGTGAGCAGTAGGCGCACTTTAAAAATTAAATACTGCATCCAAAACAAAGCACATTACGCTGCTTTCGGATCTTACAATTGCCTACATTTTCGTATGCATGTATTTGCC
Source organism: Bombina bombina (assembly GCF_027579735.1). Lineage (NCBI taxonomy): Eukaryota > Metazoa > Chordata > Amphibia > Anura > Bombinatoridae > Bombina > Bombina bombina. Next base: position 568,572,567 of record NC_069503.1, read on the forward strand.
TATTAGGGTTATAAGTATTTTAAAGTGTTTTGAGAATAGTTTGCCACCTTTTAGATGATGAGAAAAAAACTGAGATCTGTAGTGGGAAAATCTTTACAGAATTATAGAGACAATTTCATATATGCCCATGGAATGCCCACGTTTGGACCATTTTCTTTAATAATCTCACTAGCCCAGAGACCTTTAGATCATTGGGCCCTATGTGTTTAACCCTGAAAAAAGGTTAAACACAGAGTTAAACTAATGCTCAGAATCCGCAGAGAAATAAGTTTATACCAAGCAAACACGGCTTGTGAGCCAAGCTGCACTGTAATAAAACTAGTAAATAACAGTTAAAAATAAAACAGAAATCAACATCTAACAGAACTGATTTAATGGAGTTCTCCACTTTATAGTCTGCTAATAAAGTTTAGTTTATTATCAATGCTCATTAAACTAGAACTATAAAGTGAACTGAGATTTTACTTGTTTAGTATACATTTTGGACATTGCTTTCTTAACCCTTTCATTTTTTACTCATTTTTTACCCCTATAATGAAGCAAATTTAGCCTTTGCACCTCACAGCATTTAAACATCAGTCAGTGCTTTTAATGTAAATGACCTAAACAAACCAAGTTACCCATCAATTTTAGAGAAAAAAAAAAAGAATAGCTTGAAGAAACGCCTAAATATGGGTGAAAAAAGGCATCTGTTTGTGCTCGGGAAGATAAAGTCTACATCACTGTTAAATTTAAAATTGCTGCTTTAATTAGATCATATTGGTACAAACAAAGCCATGTTTTGTATTTCAATGTGTTAATTTTAACCTCTTAAGGACCAGGCTGGTCTTTCTATGGGGCTTGATTTTTTGATAGTGCCAGCAGCGAGACCGCGCTATTCTAGGAGGCCTGCTGGAGGGAGGCCATAATAGCATGATATTGCTGTTGCGGCGAGACCCACGCTATTATGGCCTAAAAACCCCTTCAAGACCAGCGAAGTACAAGGTAGGTTGTGGTTGTTAAGGGGTTAAACGTTTTTAAAAAAAAAAATCAGTTGCTAGATTAACTATTTAATTTAAAAGGGATCTAAAAAAACACTTGTAATCATGGGTGCTGCCATTATGAAACCTAGGTTACACTGCAGGACGGAGATTTGCTGCACATTTGCAAAGAAGTCAGCACTGGAATGCAGTAAAAGATAACCTCAATACTATGAGTATAGAATGTATTTAGTGTTTAATGTACCTTTAAAATCATGTTTCATATAAAAGATAAAGCACAATCTAGTGTGTACATATACATATACAGGTGTAGATAAGTATCAGTAAACACTATACTTTATTCATTAGTCCAATGGATGTTAAAGAAAGGAAAAAGTAAACAATTTTACTTGTACAGGGGGTGGTTTCAACAGGAAAAGCAGATATTTCAAATGACAAAATAAAGGTTAAAGGGAAGTAACACCAAACATTTTTATTTTCTTATTCAGATTGGGTGAGCTAATGACAAGAAGTATATTTGCATAGCCACCAATCATGAGCTAGCTCTTGAGCCTACTTAGGTATGCTTTTCAATAAAGGATACCACAAAATGAATTAAATTAGGTAACAGAAGTAAATTAAAAATAGTTTATGTCTTGTGTCCTTATGGTGTTTTAGGCTCTGTAGTAAGCGCAGATCTTGGATCTATTACAACAAATCTCATTCCTGGAAGCATTGGGCTATAGTGCAGTCTTGCCACTGTCAGAGAGTACTGCGCTATTTAACCCCTTCAAGTAAAAAGGGGTTAAAATTGCATGCTCTAGCGGAATCAGGAAAGTTTCATCTTGACTGTAGTGTTCCTTTAAAGGGACACTGAACCCAAATTTTTTCTTTTGTAATTCAGAAAGAGCATGCAATTTTAAGCAACTTTCTAATTTGCTCCTATTATCAATTTTTCTTCATTCTCTTGCTATCTTTATTTGAAAAAGAAGGCATCTAAGCTTTTTTTGGTTTCAGTACTCTAGACAGCACTTTTTTATTGGTGGATGAATGAATCCACCAATCAGCAAGGACAACCCAGGTTGTTCACCAAAAATGGGCCGGCATCTAAACTTACATTCGTGCATTTCAAATTAAGATACCAAGAGAATGAAGAAAATTTGATAATAGGAGTAAATTAGAAAGTTGCTTAAAATTTCATGCTCAATCTGAATCACGAAAGAAAAAATTTGGGTACAGTGTCCCTTTAAGTAAACACTGAAAGTAAGTATGAAGAAAGGAATTTACCACAAAGTATAAGCCTGGTTTTGATCACTTGTAGTACGGTATTCAAAAGTTCACACAGAGGTCAAATGCTTTGAAACACCATTAACTTATTGACATTATGAATACACTGTTCCTTTAAAGCATGAGTAAGCAGTAACATATATCTTGCTAAAACGCATAACTAAGTGGTACATATTTCTTGTCCCTTCAATCACATTTTTTTTTTTTAAAAAGGACACGTAATTGTGCATTTATCACTTGCCTGTGTTGAAGAAAGCCAATAAATGGAGCAATTCCAGTCCCTGGTCCAACCATCACAACAGGCACTGATGTATCCGCTGGCAAGTGAAAGGAAGTGGACAGTCGAGAAAAGATATAGATCTGAAACAGACCATTTTAAGCATGACATATACAGGATGATATATCAATATTGTATTTATAAATTAATTTAATTTAGCAATTGCTCTTCATCTTACATTTCCTGGTTGCATTATCTATACTAAAATTATATCTGAAAAGTATTTTGTACAAGCATTCCTACTTACAGAATGTAGGGGGGAGGGAGATTATCGTTCTGCAATCTATTGTGTGTGGCTGGCAGCACCTAACAAACTTCTGCCAGCATTTTCCAAAGCTGACTTTGTTTAAAGGTTAAAAAGTGTTCTAGGCTTAAAGGGACAGTCTACACCAAAACATTTTTTGTTTTAAAAGATAGATAACCCCTTTATTACCAATTCCCCAGTTTTGCATAACCAACACAATTATATTAATATACTTTTTACCCCTGTGATTACCTTGTATCCAAGCATCTTCTGACAGCCTGTACACAAATATAAAGAGAGGTGATAGGACCAACTCTTAGAAAGAGTACACATATAGCACTCAAGGGGCATGCGCCTTGAGTGCTATATGTGTATTCTTTCTAAGAGTTGGTCCTATCACCTCTCTTTATATTTGTGTATAGTTTAGAGTTTAATACACAGCACCTATACCCTTCCACACAATATTAATTTATTTAACTGTTTGAATTAGGGATTGGGGCTAACACAGCATACCTAAGTAGTGCCATTGGTATTCTCAACTTCAAGTTAATCTTCTGACAGCCCCCTGATCACATGGCTTTTTATTTATTGACTTGCATTTTAGCCAATTAGTGCTGTGTTGTGCTGATTCTTAAATAATTCCACGCGCGTGAACACAATGTCATCTATATGGCCCAAATGAACTAACACTCATCTGTTGTGAAAAGCAAATAAAAAAGCTGTCTTTAGTAGCTTAGAAACAAGCAGAAATTTAGAGGTTTAAATGTTATAAAGTATATTAATATAACAATGTTGGTTGTGCAAAGCTGGGGAATGGGTAGTAAAGGTGTTATCTATCTTTTTAAACAATAACAATTTTAGTGTTGACTGTCCCTTTAACCCTTTGAGTGCTCTAAGCCGTCACAGAGTTTCCCACTCTGGTGCTAATGACGGATCAGAGCCGTCACTAGCACTCTCCCACCTTGAGGGAGATCTAGGGGCTCCCATCCGCTCCTACCCCGGCGATCGTGCCTGTAAAGTGACAGGCATCGCCGGGGCTTCCCGTTTTGCGTGGTAACGTCAAGCCCAATAATGTGATGATGTCACCGCGCAACTTTATTTATACTTAACAATGTTAAGTATAGGAGCAGGGGGCATGCTGCTTAGAAGCCTGTATCTCAGGCATCTAAGCAGCTACAGACCCCCAAGACCCACCATTGGAAAGGTAATCACATCACCTTTCCAACAGTGTACGTCTTGGGGGGGTCTGAAAAAAAATAATAAAAAAGTTAAAAAAAAAAATTGTTAATAAAAAATAGAAAAATAAAAAAAACATTAAAAAATCTTAGAACCTAGGTGGGAAAGTGCTTAGCACTCAAAGGGTTAAAAGGGACAGTGAAGTCACAATTAAACGTTCAAGATAAGGATAGAGCATGCAGTTTTAAAGAACTTTTCAATTTACTTCTATTATCCAATTTGCTTCCTTCTCTTAGTATTCTTTGTTGAAAGGCATACCTAGGTAGGGCCCAGGAGCAACAATGCTCCTTTAAAAAAAGATATCCCAGAGAATGAAGTCAATTTGATAGGGTAAAAAAATTGGAAACTTGTTTTGAAACGTACTGAATGCTCTTTCTGAATCATGAAATAAAAAAAAAAAATGTGGGTTTCATATTCCTTTAAGAAATTTAGAAATCAAACGTTATTTTTAAACATGCTCTCTTGCATACGTACTATATAAAATGTGTTAGTGAGATGTTCCCTTATGTTGCTCATATTTATTATGGTATTAACAAATTGGCAAGAGGTTCAGATGTCAAAGCTCCAGTAGAAATATAGAAATTCAATGGAAAAATGAACCATTTCAAACCTCTGGAAGCAGATTTCCCTTATTTTTATCATCCACAGCTAGCAACTGTTCATGTTTTGTATATGTCATCTTGTCGACCAATTCAGCAAGCCAACCCGTGCACACTCCTTTTCTTGGTATGGGTCGTTCTGTGAAGCTTGCAAATTCAACCACATTAAACACAAATCTAAGTTTCCCAGGATGAAATAAATAAGAGCTGGAAAAAAAATACAACAGCTGTTACTTCAGAACTGTCAGTTGCTATTTATCAAGCAGGGCGATATACCTGTTTCAGTCTCTATCCACATACAGAAGACATTTGCTTTTATTAAAAATGCAGATAATGCAATGTATTATTGCCCCAGTGTCATGAATATTTTATTTTTGACATTCAATTTTACACAAAACCCAGCACACAGTTTAAAGTCCTTTGTCTTATACATTCCTATGGGATGTGTTACCATATCATTTATATTCATACAGTACATAATAATGTTTTAATTTATTTTACAATGTGTGAATAGTAAATCAAAGTGTAACTTGCAAGTTTTTTTCTCACAAGATAACAAACTCTCTCTCTATATCTGTGCTAAATCTTATGTATTGTAAGATGTGAATAATATTGAGCTAGTAATTAAAGGGACAGTAAAGTAAAAAAAAAAACGTTCATGATTCAAACAGAGCATTTTTTTTTTTAAATATACACTTTCTGGGGCATCAGTTCCAACTGAGTATATACAAGGAGTATATAGTATATGAGTTAATGGCTGTCACATAGTAAAGGGGTGGAAGGAAATTATAAAAAGAACTGACTGAAAAAAAAAATCTACTGCTTGTTTAAAGGGACATGAAACCCAAATTTTTTCTTTTATGATTTAGAAGGAGCATGCAGTTTTAAACAACTTTCTAATTTACTTCTATTATCTAACTTGCTTCATTCTCTTGATATACTTTGCTGAAAAGCATATCTAGATAGGCTCAGTAGCTGCTGATTGGTTGCTGCACATAGATGCCTCGTGTGATTGGCTCACCCATGTGCTTTGCAATTTCTTCAATAAAGGATATCTAAAGAATGAAGCAAATTAGATAATATAAGTAAATTGGAATGTTGTTTATAATTGCATTCTCTACTTCAATCATGAGAGAATTTTTTTGGGTTTAGTGTCCCTTTAAATTCAAAGTAAGTGTTATTTCATTCTCCGTTTATCACACATTTGTTGATTATACAATTCTACCATATTTTATGGTCCTTTAAGGAGATATAATGATGGTATTAGGAAGAGTGTGAAACCACAACACATTTACTGGGACAGTTAAATACAAAGACGGTGCAACTTACTGGACATTATTTTGATAAAGAGATAAAGATAAAGCTCACACGTTCCTACTATTAGTCAGTGCAATAAAAGTATTGTTGGAATTTACATTTGTATTGTATTAATACATTATTACTTATTAATTTCAGTTTAGGGTATATTGCTTGCCCTGTCTAGTAGATTATTTCCCTCATCCAAGTGAACCCAGCTCTTCCTGCCAGCTTTCCATTGTTTTGTAGCATAATGTAGAATAGGCTGCACCTCCCTTAAAGGAGCAGTCTACTTGAAAAAAAATATTGTTAAAGATAGATAATCCCTTTGCTTAATTTTGCATAACCAACACTGTTAAAGGGATAGTAAACCCCCAAATTTTCTTTTATGATTCAGATAGAATACACAATTTTAAACAACTTTCTAATTTACTTCTATTATCAAATTTGCTTCATTCTCTTGTTATTCATTGCTGAAGGGTCAGCATTGCACTACTGGCAGGAAGCTGAACACATCTATTTAGCCAATCACAAGAGACAAATGTGTGCAGGCACCAATTAGCAGCAGCTCCCACTAGTGTATGATATGTGCGTATTCATTTTTTAACAAGGGATACTAAGAGAACGAAGCACATTTGAAAATAGAAGGGAATTTAAAAGTGTCTTAAAATGATCTATCTGAATCATGCAAGTTTAATTTTGACTTTCCTATCCCTTTAAATGAATTCACTTTTTACCTCTGTGGTTACCTGTATCTAAGCCTCTACCGTCTGCCCCCTTATCTCAGTGCTATTTACAAACTTGTATTTTAGCTAATTATTGTTGGTTCATGCATAACTCCACAGGAGTGAGCACAATGTTATCTATATGGCACGCATGAACTAGCGCTGTCTGGCTGTGAAAAGCTAATAAAATGGAATGAGATAAGCGGCGGCCTGCAAGGGCTTAGAAACAGGTTCTAAAGTATATTAAAGGACCAGTAAACACAGTAGATTTGCATAATCAACAAATGCAAGATAACAAGACAATACAATAGCATTTACTCTGAATTTCAAATGAGTAGTAGATTTTTTTCTAACAAATTTCAAAGTTATGTATATGTCCACTCCCCCTGTACCATGTGATAGCAATCAGCCAATCACAAATGCATATACGTATAGTCTGTGAATTCTTGCACATGCTCAGTAGGAGCTGGTGACTCAAAAAGTGTAAATATAAAAGACTGTGCACATTTTTTTTTAATGAAAGTAAATTGGAAAGTTGTTTAAAATGACATGCTGTATCTGAATCATGAAAATTTCATTTGACCTGAGTGTCCCTTTAATATAACAATGTTAGTTGTGCAAAGCTGGGGAATGGGTAGTAAAGTTATTTATCCTTTTAAAAACAATAAAAAAAAAATCAAGTAGACTGTCCCTTAAAGTTTCTGATTTTCAAATAGATGAGTGGACATTGTGTCTATGGAAAGAACATAGGTAAGGAATATTCTCTCCACAGTTGTACCTTCATATGAGCTGCTTTGGTACTATTTAATTACAACTCAAATGAATGTGACAAGAGTATGAGAAAACAAAAAGTGTACTTATTAATAAATCCTTTTTATTCACACTGGTACTAACAGCATATTAAAGAGTGCTCTGAAAATTATTTCTGCCACATTTTCTAGACTCATATTTGGGGACAATCCTCTTTATCCTGTCTCATTCCAACAATCCCAATTTAATCTTGAATCCCTTTTAAAATGTATAATGTGGGGGGGGGGGGCAGCATTGCATTGCACATTCGATGTTTATTTTGCATGCTTTTGTTGTAAAATATATCTGCAAATTGTGTTTTTTTTCACTTTCTAATATTGAGAAATAACCCTGAAACATTCTACACAATGAATGATTAGATCATAGCACAAGCTCGTTTACACTGGCTAAGAACAGGAACATGAATTTCACTAGGCTTTTCAAAAAATATATTTATTCTATATACAGATTAATTGTGCTAGATAGTGACTGGTTGCTAATACATAAGGTGCACAAATGCAGGGGAATGGTAAAAGTCACAATACTCAATAGCGAATACAAAAAGATATATCACTGCAATGTCACACCACTAGTTGAATAATATACTCAATTACTTAGGAAGCCAAAAGAAAGTTTTTCATAGCTGTTTTCTAAAAGATGGGTCCCTGTTTGTATAATACTTATTGGTGTAGAACATTTAAGAAATTTCCATATCGTAGAACAATTTTAATGAAATATAGCCTCCTTGTATACCCACATTTTCCTACCAGCACTTTTTTGCCTTGAGGAAGCAAAAAGACACGCCCCCACTAACTTCAAGCACCATTCAACACCTCTTACAATAAGTGCTAAATGAAGGTAGTACTAGCGTGCCCCAAAGTTTAATGAATGAAAGTGCCGCTGTTTTTAAGAGTATTTTTTAAAAAACAGGCACTTTCTCATTAAACTTTACATTCACTTTAAAGAGACACTGAACCCAATTTTTTTATTTCATGAATCAGATAGAGCATTACATTTTAAGCAACTTTCTAATTTACTCCTATTATCAAATTTTCTTTATTCTCTTGGTATCTTTATTTGAAATGTAAGAATGTAAGTTTAGATGCTGGCCCATTTTTGGTGAACAACCTGGTTTGTTCTTGCTGATTGGTGGATAAATTCATCCACCAATAAAAAGTGCTGTCCAGAGAACTGAACCAAAAAAAGCTTAGATGCCTTCAATTTTCAAATAAAGATAGCAAGAGAACGAAGAAAAATTGATAATAGGAGTAAATTAGAAAGTTGCTTAAAATTGCATGCTCTATCTGAATCACGAAAGAAAAAATGTGGGTTCAGTGTCCTTTTAAATTCAAGTATGAAGACAGGGATTTATCACAAAGTAGAACATTGGTTTTGATTACCAGTAAGGTATCCAAACGTTCACACAGGTCAAATGCTTAGAAACACCATCAAATTATAAAAAAAAAACTGTATTTGGTAAATGTATTTGCTGCATTCAACAAGTTGCCAAATTGAGTAAAAAAAACAAAAAAAAACAACACAATCTTAATATATGCAGTGTGTGTATATCTAATGTATGTAGGCAGAGAGATGTCAAAATGATGCAGATACTAAGCAACAGCACTGTTTAAATGAAATTAGAATATGTAATTCCTGGATCATATTTAGTGATGAATATTATTTTCATGGGCATGCCATCTGTACAGTATTTCATTTCCACGTTAACTTTAACCATTTATTAAATGAGAAATTTAGTACAACTTGTGCGCAAATTTATGTTCTGCTTCAGGATAAGAAGAATGTCTTTGCAGTATTATTTCTAAGACAAGCAATATAGCTATGAATATAGATGCGCTATTACCTGGCAGCTGAATAAGGTCTGGCTTGTAATTTAGGAAGATGCTCTGAGGGAGAAAAAAAAAATACTTTTGTTAATTTATAAAAATATGGAAGTTTGTGTTAAACAACTTTAAATATAACCGTCATATATGGTAGAGAGGATTTCAAGATAAGTCAAATTATTTTCAGAACATATTTACCCCTTGGCTGCCAGAGAATGCAATAAATCTGCACATGAAATTTTAACAGCTAGACCTCAAGGCATACAGTTGTTTTTTTGTTTGTTTAAAGAACAAAGCTAGAAGATTAAAACAAATACATAAAACTTTTTCTTTAAAGGGACAGAGTACTGTAAAAAAACGTTGTGTTCCTAATATCAGCTGCAGAGTATAAAATGTATATGAAAAAAAATAAAATGATCGTTTATGTTTAATTTAGTAAACAAAATAGCTGGATTTGCCCTTTGAAAAAAAAAAAAAAACCCCCCATTAAAATAGGCTTAACTTGCAGAGAGATCAGACATCCTTATCTTATAACTCAAATGCTTCCATTTCTTATCTCTGTCTCTATACAATAGTTAGAACGAACAATTGAAAATCAACATTTAGAACTTTATCTTTCCCACTCCCCACTGTAACTTGTAATGCGGACATTACAAAAATGCACAATGAAATTCGTAATTTAAAAATCACACAAAACAAATAACTATTTACACACAAAAAATACACAGGAAAAAAGTGTATTGTTAAGGTGCATCCAAAATTGTTCAGCAAAAAAACAGAATTTATGTTTACCTGATAAATTGCTTTCTCCAACGGTGTGTCCGGTCCACGGCGTCATCCTTACTTGTGGGATATTCTCTTCCCCAACAGGAAATGGCAAAGAGCCCAGCAAAGCTGGTCACATGATCCCTCCTAGGCTCCGCCTTCCCCAGTCATTCGACCGACGTAAAGGAGGAATATTTGCATAGGAGAAATCATATGATACCGTGGTGACTGTAGTTAAAGAAAATAAATTATCAGACCTGATTAAAAAACCAGGGCGGGCCGTGGACCGGACACACCGTTGGAGAAAGCAATTTATCAGGTAAACATAAATTCTGTTTTCTCCAACATAGGTGTGTCCGGTCCACGGCGTCATCCTTACTTGTGGGAACCAATACCAAAGCTTTAGGACACGGATGAAGGGAGGGAGCAAATCAGGTCACCTAAATGGAAGGCACCACGGCTTGCAAAACCTTTCTCCCAAAAATAGCCTCAGAAGAAGCAAAAGTATCAAACTTGTAAAATTTGGTAAAAGTGTGCAGTGAAGACCAAGTCGCTGCCTTACATATCTGATCAACAGAAGCCTCGTTCTTGAAGGCCCATGTGGAAGCCACAGCCCTAGTGGAATGAGCTGTGATTCTTTCAGGAGGCTGCCGTCCGGCAGTCTCATAAGCCAATCTGATGATGCTTTTAATCCAAAAAGAGAGAGAGGTAGAAGTTGCTTTTTGACCTCTCCTTTTACCAGAATAAACAACAAACAAGGAAGATGTTTGTCTAAAATCCTTTGTAGCATCTAAATAGAATTTTAGAGCGCGAACAACATCCAAATTGTGCAACAAACGTTCCTTCTTTGAAACTGGATTCGGACACAAAGAAGGCACGACTATCTCCTGGTTAATGTTTTTGTTAGAAACAACTTTCGGAAGAAAACCAGGTTTAGTACGTAAAACCACCTTATCTGCATGGAACACCAGATAAGGAGGAGAACACTGCAGAGCAGATAATTCTGAAACTCTTCTAGCAGAAGAAATTGCAACCAAAAACAAAACTTTCCAAGATAATAACTTAATATCAACGGAATGTAAGGGTTCAAACGGAACCCCCTGAAGAACTGAAAGAACTAAATTGAGACTCCAAGGAGGAGTCAAAGGTTTGTAAACAGGCTTGATTCTAACCAGAGCCTGAACAAAGGCTTGAACATCTGGCACAGCTGCCAGCTTTTTGTGAAGTAACACAGACAAGGCAGAAATCTGTCCCTTCAAGGAACTTGCAGATAATCCTTTCTCCAATCCTTCTTGAAGAAAGGATAGAATCTTAGGAATTTTTACCTTGTCCCAAGGGAATCCTTTAGATTCACACCAACAGATATATTTTTTCCATACTTTGTGGTAAATTTTTCTAGTTACAGGCTTTCTGGCCTGAACAAGAGTATCAATAACAGAATCTGAGAACCCTCGCTTTGATAAGATCAAGCGTTCAATCTCCAAGCAGTCAGTTGGAGTGAAACCAGATTCGGATGTTCGAACGGACCCTGAACAAGAAGGTCTCGTCTCAAAGGTAGCTTCCATGGTGGAGCCGATGACATATTCACCAGGTCTGCATACCAAGTCCTGCGTGGCCACGCAGGAACTATCAAGATCACCGATGCCCTCTCCTGATTGATCCTGGCTACCAGCCTGGGGATGAGAGGAAACGGCGGGAATACATAAGCTAGTTTGAAGGTCCAAGGTGCTACTAGTGCATCTACTAGAGTCGCCTTGGGATCCCTGGATCTGGACCCGTAGCAAGGAACCTTGAAGTTCTGACGAGAGGCCATCAGATCCATGTCTGGAATGCCCCACAGTTGAGTAATGTGGGCAAAGATTTCCGGATGGAGTTCCCACTCCCCCGGATGTAATGTCTGACGACTCAGAAAATCCGCTTCCCATTTTTCCACTCCTGGGATGTGGATTGCAGACAAGTGGCAGGAGTGAGTCTCCGCCCATTGAATGATTTTGGTCACTTCTTCCATCGCCAGGGAACTCCTTGTTCCCCCCTGATGGTTGATGTACGCAACAGTCGTCATGTTGTCTGATTGAAACCGTATGAACTTGGCCTTTGCTAGCTGAGGCCAAGCCTTGAGAGCATTGAGTATCGCTCTCAGTTCCAGAATATTTATCGGTAGAAGAGATTCTTCCCGAGACCAAAGACCCTGAGCTTTCAGGGGTCCCCAGACCGCGCCCCAGCCCATCAGACTGGCGTCGGTCGTGACAATGACCCACTCTGGTCTGCGGAAGCTCATCCCCTGTGACAGATTGTCCAGGGACAGCCACCAACGGAGTGAATCTCTGGTCCTCTGATTTACTTGTATCGTCGGAGACAAGTCTGTATAGTCCCCATTCCACTGACTGAGCATGCACAGTTGTAATGGTCTTAGATGAATGCGCGCAAAAGGAACTATGTCCATTGCCGCTACCATCAAACCTATTACTTCCATGCACTGCGCTATGGAAGGAAGAGGAACGGAATGAAGTATTTGACAAGAGTTTAGAAGTTTTGTTTTTCTGGCCTCTGTCAGAAAAATCCTCATTTCTAAGGAGTCTATTATTGTTCCCAAGAAGGGAACCCTCGTTGACGGAGATAGAGAACTCTTTTCTACGTTCACTTTCCATCCGTGAGATCTGAGAAAGGCCAGGACAATGTCCGTGTGAGCCTTTGCTAGAGGAAGGGACGACGCTTGAATCAGAATGTCGTCCAAGTAAGGTACTACTGCAATGCCCCTTGGTCTTAGCACCGCTAGAAGGGACCCTAGTACCTTTGTGAAAATCCTTGGAGCAGTGGCTAATCCGAACGGAAGTGCCACGAACTGGTAATGCTTGTCCAGGAATGCGAACCTTAGGAACCGATGATGTTCCCTGTGGATAGGAATATGTAGATACGCATCCTTTAAATCCACCGTGGTCATGAATTGACCTTCCTGGATGGAAGGAAGAATTGTTCGAATGGTTTCCATTTTGAACGATGGAACCTTGAGAAACTTGTTTAGGATCTTGAGATCTAAGATTGGTCTGAACGTTCCCTCTTTTTTGGGAACTACGAACAGATTGGAGTAGAACCCCATCCCTTGTTCTCCTAATGGAACAGGATGAATCACTCCCATTTTTAACAGGTCTTCTACACAATGTAAGAATGCCTGTTTTTTTATGTGGTCTGAAGACAATTGAGACCTGTGGAACCTCCCCCTTGGGGGAAGCCCTTTGAATTCCAGAAGATAACCTTGGGAGACTATTTCTAGCGCCCAAGGATCCAGAACATCTCTTGCCCAAGCCTGAGCGAAGAGAGAGAGTCTGCCCCCCACCAGATCCGGTCCCGGATCGGGGGCCAACATCTCATGCTGTCTTGGTAGCAGTGGCAGGTTTCTTGGCCTGCTTTCCCTTGTTCCAGCCTTGCATTGGTCTCCAGGCTGGCTTGGCTTGAGAAGTATTACCCTCTTGCTTAGAGGACGTAGCACTTGGGGCTGGTCCGTTTCTACGAAAAGGACGAAAATTAGGTTTATTTTTGGCCTTGAAAGACCTATCCTGAGGAAGGGCGTGGCCCTTGCCCCCAGTGATATCAGAGATAATCTCTTTCAAGTCAGGGCCAAACAGCGTTTTCCCCTTGAAAGGAATGTTAAGCAATTTGTTCTTGGAAGACGCATCCGCTGACCAAGATTTTAACCAAAGCGCTCTGCGCGCCACAATAGCAAACCCAGAATTTTTCGCCGCTAACCTAGCCAATTGCAAAGTGGCGTCTAGGGTGAAAGAATTAGCCAATTTGAGAGCACGGATTCTGTCCATAATCTCCTCATAAGAAGGAGAATTACTAGTGATCGCCTTTTCTAGCTCATCGAACCAGAAACACGCGGCTGTAGTGACAGGGACAATGCATGAAATTGGTTGTAGAAGGTAACCTTGCTGAACAAACATCTTTTTAAGCAAACCTTCTAATTTTTTATCCATAGGATCTTTGAAAGCACAACTATCTTCTATGGGTATAGTGGTGCGTTTGTTTAGAGTAGAAACCGCCCCCTCGACCTTGGGGACTGTCTGCCATAAGTCCTTTCTGGGGTCGACCATAGGAAACAATTTTTTAAATATGGGGGGAGGGACGAAAGGTATACCGGGCCTTTCCCATTCTTTATTTACAATGTCCGCCACCCGCTTGGGTATAGGAAAAGCTTCGGGGGGCCCCGGGACCTCTAGGAACTTGTCCATTTTACATAGTTTCTCAGGGATGACCAAATTCTCACAATCATCCAGAGTGGATAACACCTCCTTAAGCAGAGCGCGGAGATGTTCCAACTTAAATTTAAATGTAATCACATCAGGTTCAGCTTGTTGAGAAATTTTCCCTGAATCTGAAATTTCTCCCTCAGACAAAACCTCCCTGGCCCCCTCAGACTGGTGTAGGGGCCCTTCAGAAACAATATCATCAGCATCCTCATGCTCTTCAGTATTTTCTAAAACAGAGCAGTCGCGCTTTCGCTGATAAGTGGGCATTTTGGCTAAAATGTTTTTGATAGAATTATCCATTACAGCCGTTAATTGTTGCATAGTAAGGAGTATTGGCGCGCTAGATGTACTAGGGGCCTCTTGTGTGGGCAAGGCTGGTGTAGACGAAGGAGGGGATGATGCAGTACCATGCTTACTCCCCTCACTTGAGGAATCATCTTGGGCATCATTTTCTCTAAATTTTGTGTCACATAAATCACATCTATTTAAATGAGAAGGGACCTTGGCTTCCCCACATTCAGAACACAGTCTATCTGGTAGTTCAGACATGTTAAACAGGCATAAACTTGATAACAAAGTACAAAAAACTTTTAAAATAAAACCGTTACTGTCACTTTAAATTTTAAACTGAACACACTTTATTACTGCAATTGCGAAAAAGTATGAAGGAATTGTTCAAAATTCACCAAAATTTCACCACAGTGTCTTAAAGCCTTAAAAGTATTGCACACCAAATTTGGAAGCTTTAACCCTTAAAATAACGGAACCGGAGCCGTTTTTATATTTAACCCCTTTACAGTCCCTGGTATCTGCTTTGCTGAGACCCAACCAAGCCCAAAGGGGAATACGATACCAAATGACGCCTTCAGAAAGTCTTTTCTATGTATCAGAGCTCCTCACACATGCATCTGCATGTCATGCTTCTCAAAAACAAGTGCGCAATACAGGCGCGAAAATGAGACTCTGCCTATGATTAGGGAAAGCCCCTAGAGAATAAGGTGTCCAATACAGTGCCTGACGGTTATTTTACAAAATTCCCAAGATTAAAATAATTCCTCAAGGCTATGGAGTATAAAATATGTTTATATATAAATCGATTTAGCCCAGAAAATGTCTACAGTCTTAAAAAGCCCTTGTGAAGCCCTTATTTACTGTCTGTAATAAAATGGCTTACCGGATCCCATAGGGAAAATGACAGCTTCCAGCATTACATCGTCTTGTTAGAATGTGTCATACCTCAAGCAGCAAAAGTCTGCTCACTGTTCCCCCAACTGAAGTTAATTCCTCTCAACAGTCCTGTGTGGAACAGCCATCGATTTTAGTAACGGTTGCTAAAATCATTTTCCTCTTACAAACAGAAATCTTCATCTCTTTTCTGTTTCAGAGTAAATAGTACATACCAGCACTATTTTAAAATAACAAACTCTTGATTGAATAATAAAAACTACAGTTAAACACTAAAAAACTCTAAGCCATCTCCGTGGAGATGTTGCCTGTACAACGGCAAAGAGAATGACTGGGGAAGGCGGAGCCTAGGAGGGATCATGTGACCAGCTTTGCTGGGCTCTTTGCCATTTCCTGTTGGGGAAGAGAATATCCCACAAGTAAGGATGACGCCGTGGACCGGACACACCTATGTTGGAGAAATCATATTTTATCAAAAACATAAAATCTGTATGTAAATTACACACAAATACATTGTATTAAAGTGAAAAGTCAATCCTAGCATTGTACAAATGGTTGACTATTGAAACAATTAAAAGGGATTGACTATTGAAACAATTAAAAGGGATTGACTATTGAAACAATTAAAAGGGATTGACTATTGAAACAATTAAAAGGGATTGACTATTGAAACAATTAAAAGGGATTGACTATTGAAACAATTAAAAGGGATTGACTATTGAAACAATTAAAGGGGACTTTCAGTCATGAAGAATAAGATATGGCTAAAAAATTTTTTTGCTAAGAGGTGACGTTTTCACCTCTTAGCCAATAGCCGTGCAGTAAATCCGTCTTGGCGACGATGGGAGCTGGATTTACCGCACGGCTATTGGCTAAGAGGTGAAAACGTTAACCTCTTAGCAAAAAAATTTATAGCCGTGGGCTGCTGTAGCAGCTAAGAACTGCGAAGGTTGAAACAAATAAAGGAGCTTTCTACATGAAGTATCTTATACTGCATGACTGAAAGTGCCCTTTATTTGTTTCAATAGTCAATCCTAGCATTTGTACAACGCTAGGTTTAACTTTCCCTTTTAATAAGAACAGTGTAAATCGTAATTTACGTACACTGGGGGCCAGATTACAAGTGTAGCAGCATTTAAACACTCCCGCTCGAGGGCCAACTATACTAGAAGTAGGTTTTTTGCAAGTTCAAAGTAAACCATTTTCACTTGCGCACTAACCCGACGCTTGTAAAAACACAAACTTAGAACATGTGTACACAATAACGTATTTCTCAATAAAAGTTAATGGAGCAAATAAAGTGGAAAAAACCTAACTCCTTACTAGCGCGCAAACACAATCACATATTCTCAAGTCAATATTTCACATTCCAATGTTCTTCACATACTAGAATATGGTTCTATTTATTCATAAATACATATTACTATATATATCTGATGTGTTTATATATATATATATATATATATATATATATATATATATATATATATATATATATATATATACACACACACACACACACACACACACACACACACACATATACATATACACACATGTACATATTTAAACCAATGTTCCCTCTAAGGCCAGATTTTGTGAGCAGTCCAGCAGTGAAACAGTTAATTAGTGAACCACACCCTGCAGCGAGCAAACACTACGCAAGGCAGACAGCAAGGTATGGTTACCTTATTAACTTTTTCACTGCTGGGCTGCTCAAAAAATCTGGTCTTAGAGGGAACACTGATTTAGACATGTGTATGTATGTAGCTCTATATTTGCCTTTTTTGTTTTCTAACACCTGAGATCTCATATCTTTGAACCTGTAAAACGTTTTTGTGACATATTTTTTTTAAATCATTTTTATTAGATGATGTTGTTATGAATGTAACGTTACTTTGTAATGTATTTGTTGTGTGACACTTTTTTGTTTTGCAAAGCAGTTAATCAGAGCATGCGCTAATCCCGACGCACATTAACTTCAACTGCGCTCAAGCAATTGTGTTTACTTTCAACAAAAATTACTAGTGAAAAATCCGACGCGAGCAAACACCAGCGATAAAACCCTTTTTGCTCGCTCGTAATTTAGCGCCCCACTCAGAATTGGGCCCTTACAGCTCTTTTCTTGTAAATAAAATGGTGGAAAGCTTTTATCAAAATACTTAACACCCTAATAGAAAAACACATGCATAAGAAAATATAGGCAGTTTAATGTGACTTATATTGGCTGCAGGCTTACCCTGCTCACTGCTAATTTCGCCCCAAAACACAGCAAAGTTTCCCTTTCTAGCAAGTTCCAGTAATTTCAATAGGGGACATCTCGCCACGTGTGTCAAGTTAAG
The DNA here is from genome assembly GCF_027579735.1 of Bombina bombina. Taxonomy (NCBI): domain Eukaryota; kingdom Metazoa; phylum Chordata; class Amphibia; order Anura; family Bombinatoridae; genus Bombina; species Bombina bombina. Next base: position 568,590,359 of record NC_069503.1, read on the forward strand.
ATGTGTTTTATAATCAACTGTGTATTATCGTAAGAGCTAACAATTACCCTTTGTCATCTAAAGACTGTAAGTAAATCCTTTAACAGTACATATATAGTTATATGTTTCTACATGAAAGAAGCCTTTTTAACTAAATGCTTTAATGAAAAAAAAGTGTTTGTTTTTTCCCAATAAAGTTAAAGGGACATTAAACACTTTGAGATGGTAATATAAAATGATAAATCATATATATTAAAAAGTCTGCAATATACTTTCATTATTTATTTTGCCCGCTTTTCCTGTAATTCTATTCTGAAATTGTGAGCTTTTGCATTTCTGATAGAAATTGAAGTGCAGTACACTGTTATATACCACACAGCCATGGGCTGCACACTTAAAGGATTACTTTCTGTTATAATTTTTAAGCTAAACAACTAACATACTAAAGTTAATAAACATTAATTAAAACCTACTGACCTATATTTTCTCCAAAACGAAGCTTCATAACGTTCTAAAAGTTATAGCTTTTATTCGCCGATGATGTCACGTTATTCTGCCCACTATTTTCAGCACTGCATGTTCAAAATACTTAAGCCAATAACTTTGTGTTTAAAGCACCATTTTGAAACCTAGGTATTGTAAACGGATTGGTACAGAGCAAAGGATACCCACGGAGTGGGTTTGGAAAACAATTAAATTTGCAGACAAGATTTCTGATATACGGTAGAGATATGTTAATGAAATGCTATTGATAAAAAGAGTATTTGGGGTAGTTAGTAACAGGCATAGAAAATATTTACTTACAGTGGCCCTTTAAGTTACCAATTTATAACTGTCCCTAATTGGCCACAGCAGAGAAAATAACCTCATTTACAACATGGCAGCTCCCATTGTTTTATAGACACTACAACTGTACACTAATTTTGTCAATATTTAAACAGCTTATGAAACTTTAAAAAATACATCTACATGTTATTCTCAAACTAATCTTTTCTTTGAATGCATCATTCTATCTAGCATTTATTTAGTGTTTAATGTCCCCTTTAAGGTGTAAACAAGACTCCTGGATTATATGCCATGGCTTCGTTCCATTGGGACACTAAAATACTTTAATCCAGAAATAGATCATGCCGATGGATAAATGGTTTTCCTGGGTTGAATTTTTGGATCGGAACTTTTCAGCAAGTAGCATTGCTAAAAATAAACTAGTTGCTGTGTTGCTGCATGACTTATAACATCTTCACAAGCAATTGTCAAAAAGCCTGTCCACTCTAGTTACTTTGCTTACCAATTGGTATAAACAATAAAAGATTGCAAAATTATTTACATTTCTCAGATGCCAAAAAATAGGGAAATAATTATTGCCTGTTACACCTTTCCATAAAATATAGGAGCTGTCTTATCTCATGCAATGGCAGATGAGAAATATTATGACCAAATAAACAGTGTCATTATTGCATGTGTTTGTACTACAAACAAATAATAAAAAAAAACTTTTACGATTCGGATAGAGCATGCAATTTTAAAGGGACACTCAAGTCAAAATTAAACTTCATGATTCAGATACAGCATGCAATTTTAAACAACTTTCCAATTTACTTCCATTAACAAAATGTGCACAGTCTTTTTATATTTACACTTTTTGAGTAACCAACTCCTACTGAGCATGTGCAAGAATTCACAGCATATACGTATATGCATTTGTTATTGGCTGATGGCTGTCACATGATATAGGGGAAGTGGAAATAGACATAACTTTGCAATTTATTTAACAAAAATCTACTACTCATTTGAAGTTCAGACTAAGTACTATTGCATTGTCTTCTTATCATACATGTGTTGATTATGCAAATCTACAGTGTTGACTGGTCCTTTAAGCAACTTTCTAATTTACTCCAATTATCAATTTTTCTTTGTTCTTTTGCTATCTTTATTTAAAAAGCAGGAATGTTAAGTTTAGGAGCCGGCCCATTTTAGGTTCAGCACCCTGGATAGCACTTGCTCATTGGTGACTAAATGCAGCCAACCAATAAGCAAGCGTAACCCAAGTTCTGAACCAAAAATGGGCCTGCTCCTAAGCTTTATATTCCTGCTTTTTAAATAGAGATAGCAAGGAAACAAAGACACATTGATAATAGGAGTAAATTATCAAGTTGCTTAAAATAGCATGCTCTATCTTAATCATGAAAGTTTAATTTTGACTCGACTATCCTTTTAATTACTTTATGTAAACTTTTTGTTTACATAAGACACAGGACAAAATAATCTACCATTATTTTATTACAGAGAATATGTGCAACTTTTGAGCTTTCAAAATCCCATGTTTCAGACAATGGTCTTCGACTAGTTTCATTGAAATCTCAAATGGAAATGTTACTCAAGAATTTAGGAATAAAAGATCATAGGACTGGCCCTTGTTACCCAGGCAGCGTATAGATTTAGAAGTTTGTACAAAACTCTTAAGGACTTCAAAAGCACGAAAGTTTAAATACAAAGTATAAAAAGTGTTTTAAACAGAAAGGTATATGACACAGTGTTTAACTGGGAAGGACTGATAAGAATATATATTATGCAAAAGTTTAGGCACCCCTGACAATTTCCATGATTTTCATTTATAAATAATTGGGTGTTTGGATCAGCAAATTCATTTTGATCTATCAAATAACTGAAGAACAGTAATATTTCAGTAGTGAAATGAGGTTTATTGTATTTACAGAAAATGTGTATACAACTGTGTGTATATATATATATATATATATATATATATATATATATATATACACATATATACATACACACACATACATACATACATACACATATACAGTACATACACACAGTAGCTCACAAAAGTGAGTACACCCCTCACATTTTTGTAAATATTTTATTATATCTTTTGTGACAACACTGAAGAAATAACACTTTGCTACAATGTAAAGTAGTGAGTGTACAGCCTGTATAACAGTGTGGATTTGCTGTCCCCTCAAAATAACACACACCCATTAATATCTACAACAAAAGTGAGTACACCCCTAAGTGGAAATGTCCAAATTGGGCCCAATTAGCCATTTTCCCTCCCCGGTGTCATGTGACTTGTTAGTGTTACAAGGTCTTAGGTGTGAATGGGGAGCAGGTGTGTTAAATTTGGTGTTATCACTCTCACACTCTCTCATACTGGTCACTGGAAGTTCAACATGGCACCTACATAAAGATGGCCTACATAAAGATGGCCTAGGCTATAAGAAGATTGCCAAGACCCTGAAACTGAGCTGCAGCACGGTGAGCAAGACCATACAGGGGTTTCACAGGACAGGCTCCACTCAGAACAGGCCTCGCCATGGTCGACCAAAGAAGTTGAGTGCACGTGCTCAGTGTCATATCCAGAGGTTTTCTTTGGGAAATAGATGTATGAGTGCTGCCAGCATTGCTGCAGAGGTTGAAGGGGGTAGGAGGTAAGCCTGTCAGTGCTTAGACCAATACGCCGCACACTGCATCAAATTGGTCTGCATGGCTGTCATCCCAGAAGGTAGCCTCATCTAAAGATGATGCACAAAAAAAGCCTGCAAACAGTTTGCTGAAGACAAGCAGACTAAGTACATGGATTACTGGAACCATGCCCTGTGGTCCGATGAGACCAAGAAAAACTTATTTGGTTCAGATGGTGTCAAGTGTGTGTGGAGGCAACCAGGTGAGGAGTACAAAGACAAGTGTATCTTGCCTACAGTCAAGCATGGTGGTAGGAGTGTCATGGTCTGGGCCTGCATGAGTGCTGCCAGCACTGGGGAGCTACAGTTCATTGAGGGAACCATGAATGCCAACATGTACTGTGACATACTGAAGCAGAGCATGATCCCCTCCCTTTGCAGGGCAGTATTCCAACACAAAATATTGACACTTTGGGCCCAATTTGGACATTTCCACTTGGGGGTGTACTCACTTTTGTTGCCAAAGGTTTAGACATTAATGGCTGTGTGTTTAATTATTTTGAGGGGACAGCAAATTTACACTGTTACTTTACATTGTAGCAAAGTGTCATTTCTTCAGTGTTGTCACATGGAAAGATATATAAAATATTTACAAAAATGTGAGGGGTGCACTCACTTTTGTGAGATACTGTGTGTGTATATATATATATATATATATATATATATATATATATATATATATACACACACACACACACAGTATATGTGTATATATATATATATATATATATACTTATAGACACACATACACAGTATATATATATATATATATATATATATATATATATATATATATATATATATATATATATATATATATATATATGTGTGTGTGTGTGTGTGTGAGTGAAAAACTTTATGTAAGGTGTGCTATAACAAACTTTGTGGATTTTTATTTAAAAATGATAGGAGACATCTTCTATTGGTTAAAGCACCCCATCCAAGTTCAGGTTTTCTCATAACAGTGTATTAGAATTGTATATAAAGCCAGGGAGACTCATTCCAATATAAAGAGTTAAAGCAGGAATGATTCAGCCCTTAAAGACAAAGCCTTGTATTCAACATTGAGACATCTTGTAAGTTGGTGACTGGCTTAAGCAGAATATGGCCATATTGTGTGACTAAGATCCCATTTCTAACAAAAAAAAGCATAGGTGTTTTTTGCAGGCATTCTGCAGCATCTAAAAATGTTTTGTTCGTTTGCAAGTGGAAGTGCACCAATGCTGTGCATGTGTGTCTATGTTTACACTATGAAAGAAATTAATTCATCAGGTATCAAAAATATGATGATGGAAGAAATACCTAATTTTTTATTATTTTTAATGCTGCTAAATATATATATATATATATATATATATATATATATATATATACATACACACACACATACACCATACGCTGGCATATTTTTTTAAAAGTTCATTTGAATATATAGGTTATATATGCTAGCATATGGTGGCGCTATATAGACGATGTCTTTATGGTGTGGTTGGAAGATAAAGAAACTTTGAATTTGTTTCTTTCACAAATTAATGACAACATGGAGAATATTGAATTTACAATGCAAGATAACCATAAACATATTAATTTTCTTGATGTTACAATTTATGTAGAAGATAATACATTTAAAACAGATATTTTTGTGAAAGAAACTGATAAAAATATGCTATTGTCATATAACAGTTGTCATCCAGAAAGCACTATTAAATCTTTGCCAAAATCACAGTATATACGGGTAAAACGAATTGCAAGTGACAAAAAATCTTGTGATATGAGACTTCAGGAAATGAGTAAAAAATTTACCCAAAGGGGATATCCACAACAAATATTAGATAATGAATTAGGAAAGATCAACAGTATTGAAAGTAACGAATTATTAACTAAAAAACAGAAAACATTACAAAAGGAAAGAATCCCGTTTATCAGTACATATAATACAAATAGTAGACAAATAACTGGAATCATAAAAAAACATTGGTACATCCTTAAAAATAGTTATAAAGACATTAAAGAGTTTCAAAATCCCCCGTTATTGTCCTTTAAACGTCCCAGGAATCTATATGACAATTTAGTCAAAACAGACATAGGTAGTAGCAAAACTAAAATGTTAACTTCAAGTAAAAAAGGCACCTTTCCATGCTATAATTGCTCACACTGTAATAGTGTTATAAGAGGAGATAAGGTGACACACCCTTATACAGGAAAACGGTATAATATAAATGGGCTATATACTTGTCAAACTGATCATGTGATATATTTATTAAAATGTCCATGTGGACTAATTTATATAGGGGAAACAAGTCAGAAAATAAAGGATAGACTTACTCAACATAAATATACCATACGTAAAAGGCATGCTAGATTTACCAGTCTCTGCACACTTTAAAGAAAAAAATCATAATGTAAATCAATTACGCTATCAAATATTAGAACAGGTTCCAATACAAAGAAGGGGTCAGAATAGGATTAATACATTAAAACAAAGGGAAGTTATATGGATTAATACATTATATAGTATGTACCCCAAAGGATTGAACAAAGATTATAATCTATTTTTGTTCCTTTAACCAGTGCTTTTTAGTTGGATAACTGTGCTTTTTCCTTTCAGTATTGCCTTTAGTTATTCCTGTAGGTTAAAAAAGTGACATAGTGCAATAACGTTCCAAAATATAAATAATGTTGAAATAATGCTCACCAAATATTGTCAACGCATTTCGGCCTCTTTAACAGGCCTTTCTCAAGACTATCTTAAGGTGAGTAATGGTGGTTCTATTTATGTTTGTCATACACCAATAGATTATCGTGGTTTTGGCGCCAAAAAATTCCTTAACTCTGACCCGGAAGTTATCTTTATATTTCATTTCCGTTTTGGAAACTATTATGTTCCCATATACTATTATTTGTTAAACCCTTTTAGTGGTGTTGAAGCTATGCTTTTGATAGTAATCTTTAGTAAAACAGGTAAGTTATTCTGTGGTACTAATGCAGAATATATTAATTATTGTTTAGACGATCGCTCCGTTTCTACACACGTGAGCGTCGGACCAGAAGTGATGTGATGTTTGTTTACTTCTGTTTTCGATAAGCTGGTCTGTATACTTCCGGTTTCAGTACTTCTATCTAATAGCGGTTATATTAAATAGCGGTAATCAATGGGGATATAATAGAGTACATAGTCCCAAAGGTGATTCGTTAAGGAATTAAGGATCTTAAAACACATTAGTACATATATACTGCACTCAGGGGGCCTATTAGTACCAATTAAGAACCAGTTACAGGGTTAAAAACAAACCTCAAATAGACAAATGTGTAATAGGTGAAATAACACTTGGCTATAAATAAGCTAGTATGAAAATACATGCAAACTGGCTAAGTGTCACCTAATAATTGAGTATAAGTTTATCTCAGTGGTTGTTGGTACTTAATAGATGCGAGAGATCCTCTCTATTGTTCAAACCCCTGGGATATAAACAGTCAATGTTAAAAATCCATTTGGATTCATCAGTCAATAAGCTTCTCTCATAATCACCGCCCCTCCAGTTAGGTGTCACTATTTGTATGCCTATATAGTTAAAATCTTTGTGGCTTGCTCAATGATGGTTGGTGAAGTGTCTGTAGAGTGCTGTCTCAGTGCTTTCGTGTTCGATCTTTAGTAAATGTTCTCTAATACGATCTTTAAGGGTTCTGGACGTTTGTCCTATGTATTGAAGTCCACAGCTGCACCATATCAAATAGACAACTCCTCTGCTGCTACACCTTATAAGGTAATTAATTTTATATCTGACCTTCGAGTTAAATGAGGTGAAATCTTTAGTCTTAACACCCCTTTTAAAGGCTTTACAATTCGGACACGGGAAGAACCCTTTAATTTCTTTGCCAAATACATCTCTTGTTTTGTTGGGTATTTTCTTAGGTATACTGGGGGACAATTTATTCTTAAGGTTGTCAGTCTTCCTGTATATGAAGACAGGTCGAGTTGTCAATTTTTCCCCTATTATTTCATCATTTTTTAAGAGTGACCAATGCTTCTCTATGATTTTCTCCACAATATGTCTGTTTTCACTATACTCTGTTATAAATGGAATGGTAAGTGGGTTATCTTCAGAATACTTGATCACTTTTTTAGGTTTGTATACCAAGAGATCCTTCCGATCTCTCTTCCTAACCTCCTCCATTCTTCTTCATAACCCCTTTCTAAAAATGTGTCTTTAAGAGTGGCAGCTTGTTCTTCCCACTTGATAGAGTTGGAGCAGTTTTTCTTTAATCTTAAAAATTGTCCTTTCGGAATATTCGTCTTCCATCTATTGAGGTGACAGCTTTCTCTATGAACATAATTGTTACAGTCTTTAAACACACAAGGATGAACAGTGGCACTACTTAGACTTTTCCTCTAATAATAAGGCAAATTCAGAGGTAAGAGTTAGATTAATTCTACTGTGTGTTAGAGGAAATGGTGCTTGTGCACAAATATAGATATGAACACAAAGGAAGAATGGTATGGAGGATACCAGACTACCCAAAGTATGCACTTACAGCACTCTAGGTCTGAACTAAAGGTTGGGATTCCTCAACAGGATATTAAAATATAACTTTTATTGGTATTAAAATTAAAAAACCAAAATTGTTTGGTTAATACATACACGATTAAAATTTGCTCCAGTGCCCAAATCAGTATAATGAGTTTCACGTTAGATCACAATTCATGATAATTCGGCCTGAATAAATTCACTAGTAATAGTGATCTAAATAGTTCAATAAATCAACTCGGTAATGGTTACCATCATAGTGTTAATCTGAATAGTAGAGCTCATGTATAAATTCTGATCAAGGTTGTGTACTCTCAGCTTTATAAACTTATGCTATCATCATTCAATATAATGGGTGATAGCAGAGTAATGAGTATTGTATATTAATAATGATTATCCACGAATAGGGGTACTAGTGAATTGAATATTCACAAAAACGAGGGTTTGATCAGTTATAACCTGGGCTATAATTTTAGCCTGTATACTTGTATAAATAGCAATGTGTGCGTGCTTGGTGCTACTGTAGTTTTCAATATTTCATTAGGTATATATTCCTAAAAATTGGAATACAGTTATTGTCACAATAAGTCTAGTTCTGTGTAGCCCAGACCTCAGATCTGGCCACTTATGTTCACTTAAAGTTATTAGATAATTTGACCCTGATTAGTCCATACAGCAATTGCTGCAAAGTTACTATGGCTTATATTAATTCACCTTCATAAATTTTAGGCATATGTTTCATAGAAAACTAAATCTGCTATCCCGGCGCCTCCCAGATTTTATTAATTGACAAATGTCCCAAAGTTTATTCACAGTGCCAAAGATTATTCTGGGCCAGTGTGTGGTAATTCGAATTATGTGCCCTTTGGCACAGCCAATGTTATGATTCACAAGTATTACAATTATCAGTCATTAGTTTGTGACATTCTTCTCATACATATTCATTCATATACTGGGTTTTATAGCTCTAGTTAAATTTGGCACAACCCACTTTCAATAAATGCTTTCTATGATTTCGTTTAAGTTCAATATCCGTGGTACAATATCTATTAATATATATATAAATACAGCTTTCAGAGCTTTCGAAATTAATAGATATTGTACCACGGATATTGAACTTAAACGAAATCATAGAAAGCATTTATTGAAAGTGGGTTGTGCCAAATTTAACTAGAGCTATAAAACCCAGTATATGAATGAATATGTATGAGAAGAATGTCACAAACTAATGACTGATAATTGTAATACTTGTGAATCATAACATTGGCTGTGCCAAAGGGCACATAATTCGAATTACCACACACTGGCCCAGAATAATCTTTGGCACTGTGAATAAACTTTGGGACATTTGTCAATTAATAAAATCTGGGAGGCGGCGGGATAGCAGATTTAGTTTTCTATGAAACATATGCCTAAAATTTATGAAGGTGAATTAATATAAGCCATAGTAACTTTGCAGCAATTGCTGTATGGACTAATCAGGGTCAAATTATCTAATAACTTTAAGTGAACATAAGTGGCCAGATCTGAGGTCTGGGCTACACAGAACTAGACTTATTGTGACAATAACTGTATTCCAATTTTTAGGAATATATACCTAATGAAATATTGAAAACTACAGTAGCACCAAGCACGCACACATTGCTATTTATACAAGTATACAGGCTAAAATTATAGCCCAGGTTATAACTGATCAAACCCTCGTTTTTGTGAATATTCAATTCACTAGTACCCCTATTCGTGGATAATCATTATTAATATACAATACTCATTACTCTGCTATCACCCATTATATTGAATGATGATAGCATAAGTTTATAAAGCTGAGAGTACACAACCTTGATCAGAATTTATACATGAGCTCTACTATTCAGATTAACACTATGATGGTAACCATTACCGAGTTGATTTATTGAACTATTTAGATCACTATTACTAGTGAATTTATTCAGGCCGAATTATCATAAATTGTGATCTAACGTGAAACTCATTATACTGATTTGGGCACTGGAGCAAATTTTAATCGTGTATGTATTAACCAAACAATTTTGGTTTTTTAATTTTAATACCAATAAAAGTTATATTTTAATATCCTGTTGAGGAATCCCAACCTTTAGTTCAGACCTAGAGTGCTGTAAGTGCATACTTTGGGTAGTCTGGTATCCTCCATACCATTCTTCCTTTGTGTTCATAATTGTTACAGTCCACTTCCTTAAATAAAGTGGACGTCTCCAGTTTGCCCTCAATGATGTCAATTTTTGGATCCAAAAAGTTGATTGTTTTATTGCTCATCTCATATGTGAATTTAAGATTACAGGTATTATCATTCATGACTTTCAAGGTGTGTTCCAAATCTTCTATAGAACCCTTCCATATCATAATAATATCATCTATATACCTGTTATAGAGGACCAGGTCCGCGCTAGCTGGGCATGACTCCCAAAAAATGAGTTCCCAGTAGCCCATATACAAATTAGCATAGCTAGGCGCGAACCTGGTCCCCATGGCTGTGCCGCATATTTGCTTAAAAACGGGGTCTTTTTTAAGCAAATATGCGGCACAGCCATGGGGTCTTTTTTAAGCAAATATGCGGCACAGCCATGGGGACCAGGTTCGCGCCTAGCTATGCTAATTTGTATATAGGCTACTGGGAACTCATTTTTTGGGAGTCATGCCCAGCTAGCGCGGACCTGGTCCTCTATAACAGGTATATAGATGATATTATTATGATATGGAAGGGTTCTATAGAAGATTTGGAACACACCTTGAAAGTCATGAATGATAATACCTGTAAAGCTTATCGAAACCGGAAGTAAACAAACATCACGTCACTTCCGGTCCGACGCTCACGTGTGTAGAAATGGAGCGATCGTCTAAACAATAATTAATATATTCTGCATTAGTACCACAGAATAACTTACCTGTTTTACTAAAGATTACTATCAAAAGCATAGCTTCAACACCACTAAAAGGGTTTAACAAATAATAGTATATGGGAACATAATAGTTTCCAAAACGGAAATGAAATATAAAGATAACTTCCGGGTCAGTGTTAAGGAATTTTTTGGCGCCAAAATCACGATAATCTATTGGTGTATGACAAACAAAAATAGAGCCACCATTACTCACCTTAAGATAGTCTTGAGAAAGGCCTGTTAAAGAGGCCGAAACGCGTTGACAATATTTGGTGAGCATTATTTCAACATTATTTATATTTTGGAACGTTATTGCACTATGTCACTTTTTTAACATACAGGAATAACTAAAGGCAATACTGAAAGGAAAAAGCACAGTTATCCAACTAAAAAGAAATACCATCATCACTTACATGGATACATTCACAAGGAGGATCATTCACTGATATTTAGTTACTGACACTATATACTTGGATTATATTTTAAACCCCATTATAACATTTACTACAACTATTTGATTGCATTTACATTTTTGGTTTTGATTTTATCATTTTTTAGCATATCTTGTTATTTTTTCACATTTTTTGGGATCCCTAATATATTTTTTTCACAGGATCACCTAAACATTTGTTATTTCTATTTTTGTTTTTTACTCACATTTTTTTCACTGGATTTTTTACTGGATTTTTCACTATCTTTTCAAAAAAGGGGATCACACACTCTTTGGAATCATTATCATCATTTAGAGATCATTTAGAGATCATTTCATCTGACTCTTATCTGTTTATCTCCTTAAATGGCAATATTTCACAATAATATTTATTATTGATTTATGATAGGATTCAATTGTCCAAATTGTCAATTGTTTTTATATTGTTCTTAATTGTATTTTAAGATTATGTGGAGGATCCATGTTATTAATTATTATGTTAATACTTGAGATTATTTGTTAATAAATGTTTGATGATTATTATTGGTTCAATCTGTTAGATTCTTCCTTTGCCTCCTTTTAGGCGCTTCTTGGATATTTTGCTATACTATTGTTCTATTTAGGGTGAGCTAGATACCCTATCATCCAGGAGCTATAAGGAAGTAGGTTGAGCGCTGTTAGGTACCTTAAACCCAATTTCTTATAAGAAAATAGAAACAAAGGAAGCCAACTCTACAAAAAAAACTTATATTTAATGTATAACCAGGTTATAAATAACAATATCAAATTAAAAATAAAAAAAAAATCTTTTTCTATAAAAGATTATCTTCTTTGTTAACCTTAGTCACCAGGTATAGATTTAGGATTATTAGACATTGTATTGATATTTTTCTATATAAATTCATCTGAATCATGACCACTCTAGCTTTAGCGGTTTATTAGTTTTCAGCTCTCCTTAACATTCATCTAAAAAGATAAACACTTCTTAAATGATTAACATCTATTTGTTGGTTTCAACTAACCAAATCAGATCATTTTAAAATTAATAGTTTTTTACTTATTTAATGCACCAACAAATAAATGCACATATTAGTTTAAAAAAAATCACAAAAATATAATCTTTTATATATGAAAACACAGTATTCATTTAATGCAATATATATAAATATATGTTACATTGTTTTTTTAATTCCTACACTTAAAAATGTTACATTGCTGCATCAATGTTATATAAAAAGAATATGAAAATATTTGATGTCACAGATAACACTGTTTCTTTAAAATTCAATTACTGTCATGTTTTGCACCTGTGTTTTTTCTACACTTCTAGCCTATAAAAAGTAGGCCTTAACTATGTGTTTAATCACTTGGCTTGAGAAAGGGCGAAAGCCCGAAACGTCGCCTATGTCTTACTGCTTGTAATAGAATAACACAAAAAGAAATTTGGAGTGCTGCAGCTTATTCTATGCTTCTATATTTACCTGTCTGGGTGGGACAGAGGCAGCTTGCACCCAGCAACTAAGGGAGAAACTGGTGCTGGATTTTACCTGTATTATATATATATATATATATATATATATATATATATATATATATATATATATATATATATATATATATACACATACACACACACATACACATACATAGATACATACATACAACAAAAAAACTTAATGACTAGAAATAGCTGCCTGAAGGATTTTCCTACCAAAAGCTGCTTCAGAGAAAGCAAAAACATCAAAATGGTAGAATTTATTTAAGGAAGACCAAGTAGGTGCCTTGCAAATTTGATCAACAGATGCCTCATTTTTAAAGCCCATCAGGTAGCCAATGACCATGTGGAATGGGCAGTAATACATTTAGGAGGAGACTGTCCCACCTCCAAGTAAGTCTTAGGAATAAAAAGCTTCAACCAAGAGGCTAATGAAACAGCTGTAGCCTTCTGAACCTTCCTGGAACCGGAAAAATTAATAAACTAGAGGATTGCCTAAAATCCTTAGCAGCCTGTAAAAACAACGTCAAAGCAGTGACCATATCTAAATTAGAGAATGCACTTCTTTGAATTCTTTGGATTAGGAGAAAAAGAAGGAACAACAACAATCTCACAATTGATGTTATCAGAAGAAACCACCATAGGCAAAAAAGTTAAACTTAGTTCTCAAAACTACCCCATCCTGTGAAAAACAAGATAAGGAGGCTCACAGGAAAGAGTTGACAATCCGGAACCTCTTCAAGCAGAAGAAATGGCCAAAAGAAACAAAAAATTCTAGGAAAAAAGATGAATATCCAAATTATGCATAGGTTCAAAAGGAGGAACCTACAAAACTTGTAGAACCAAATAAAGGTTCCAAGGAGGAGAAATTGGTTTAACCACTGGCTTATTCCTGACTACAGCCTGAACAAAGCTCTGAACATCAGGAAATTCAGCAATGTTCTTGTGAATCAAAATCTGTCCCTTTAAACAGCTGGCAGATACACCCTTATTCAAGCTTACGCTGTCAGCATTTATTCCTTATTCAAGCATACGCTGTCAGCATTTATTATTGCACAAGCATTCCTAGTGAAATGCTTGTGCAATGTCGCCCCCTGCTCACTGGCGACCAATTGGCCACTAGCAGGGGCTGTCAATCCCGATCTTATCGGGAAACGATGGACCTCCAAAGCAGCATCTGCTGACTAACAAATGGAGCCCTTAGACTTCTTTTCTAAAGGAAAAAAAGCTCCCTTACCTCCAGTCACAGTAGAAATATAATTTAAACCAGCATCTGAACCAGACCCAAACAAATAATTTCCCTGAAAAGGAAGGGACAAAAGCCTAGATCTAGAAACCATATCAGCTTACCATGATTTCAACCTTAAGGCTCTCCTAGTCAGAATAGCTAATGCCATATTCTTGACACTAATTTTAATAATGTCAACAACAGCATCACAAATGAAGGCATTAGCTGTCTTAAAGAGTTTTAACTGATTCAAAAACTTTTCACCAGCAGACTCCTTTGAAAACTGTACAGACAAACCCTCACACCAAAGAGTAGAAGCTGCAGCAACACAAGCAATACTAATTGCAGGTCTAAAAACAAAACCTGCTTGCTGAAATGCCTTTCTATGGAAAGATTCTAACTTTCTATCCATAGGATCTTTAAAAGAGGTACTATCCTCAAGACGAATAGTAGTCCATCTAGCAAGAGTAATAAATACCCCATCTACCTTAGGGATGGTTTTCCAAAGCTCTCTATTAGAAGCAGGCAAACAAAATTTTAAAAGAGGAATAAATGGGATACCTGGCTTAGACCACTCTTTAGAAATCAATTCAGAGAATGCATATGGAACTGGAAAAATCTCTTGAGACTTAGCAGCAGGTTTAAAAATCAAGTCAAATTGCTTAACGGACTTATTCTGAGAAACCTTCATATCCTGAACCTCTAAGGTACATAACCCTTATCTCAAGAGAACAAAGATGTTCACGCATAAACAGACAGACTACTGATCATCTTACAGTACCTCACCCTCAGAGGATTCAGAAGCACCGGAATCAGAAACACGTAGCTTGACAGACTTAGATTTATTTAAATCAGATAAGCAAGTGGAGGGATAAACGTAAATGTCCTCTTACGCTTACTTGAAGAGTCATAGCTGCCAACATTTCAGATAAAGTAGAGCAAAACTATTTTATTTTTTATCCTAGAGAAAAATCTAAAGAACTCCCTTATCTAGAACAAACAAAAAGAGAACAGATACCATTAGAAGCAAGCACAACATTGGTCTGATTAGAATACATTAAAATGACCCATACAAGATTTGCAAAGCTGGAGTTATAATATCAACAAGCTTGCAAAACACACACACTTATTATTAGTAGGAAATAGTTCATTGGATCTAATTTCTGAGGTACTAACATTTTCAGTAGTGGGAACAGATTCGGAAACAATAATGCCTTTCATATACTTTTAAGTAAAGGAGTATAAATGAAACACAGAACAGGACCTGCCAACTTGGCATATATAGCTTTGATTTGTTTGACTTTGTACTCTAAAGTACTGAGTAGCTAATAAATAAGAAGATAAAGTACAAGCTGCCACCTTTAATTTGTAGGTATTTATGTCCATAATCCTCTATTTGAGGGAAAAAGAAATAGACAACAGAACAAAGTTTAAAATCTAAAGGGGACATAAAAGCAATTAGTATGTTAGAGGCTGCAGAGTCCCAACATACAACTACAGACCAATTTACAATGAAAGAGTGTGATAAAAATGCTTCCATACATATATATATTTACTTTTTTCTATTTCCCCAAAAATAAGCGGTGGAATCTAGCATTTTATACCTCTCAACTTATTTAAACAAATTAAATCACATGTTCCCAGTGATTTCATTAGTATCCACTAAGGGAATCATGAAATATGGACCTCTGAAATTTTAGCACTGTCTGATGTTGGACAGTGATAGTCTGCAGTAATGCGATATTAGTATCCTGCTCACTTCATTGAGGACATGCACTTGGAGGTGTGTTTGCATACAGGGCTTGCTGTGGAATCCCTTGGCACTTCCAAGGGGTGTATCTCAAACTGCTGAGAAGATTTGGAGGAGAGCACTGGAGAAGATATTATAAGTCCTTACAATAAAAACCCGTAGTCTCCATCTTGTTTTTCTGATAACTCCAAAATGCAAATGGTTCTTTAACAACCAATAGAAAGAAAAATATATTTTCAAAAACAATACTTCTCAAAGTTGAAAAGTGACCATATTGCGGTAGAAAAAAGGTACATAAACATGACAACATAAAAAATGGATTCGGCTGGTTTAGCAGTTATGGATGGAAACAGATTACAATAGGTTCCTATGAAAGTCCTGATTGCCCAATCCCCTTTTAAAAACAGATATTAAAAATGTCAGTTCTGTTAGTGACAATCATGACATTGTGAATGAGACTTACAATCAAACATTAATATGGAAAATAAAAAATACCCCATTTGTAGATGTTGGGGTCCTGAAGTGACTAGACTTGTATATTCATCATGCTAAGATACATAAGTTATTCATATGGATGAAGTGCTGAGGATGTATTTGGATTACAAAAGGTTAATGTTACATATGTAAATTAGTATTTCCCTTGCACAATGAACAAATGGGTTATATGAATAGAGATGTATTGTAATCTTAATAGGTGTGAATAGGCTATTGTATAAGTAAGTTTCGGTGACCTCCCAGTTTCTATTTCAAGAACAGATACTTAAAAAATAAAAAAAGTCTTTTCATGAGTTTCTATTGAGAAGGGTTCACAGTTGCAGATTTTTTAACAAACAAAACAATATGGCCTTGCACTGTGATCACTCAAACTTGACAACCAATTCAGTCAGAAAGTCAAAAGTCATTTCAGGAGCAAATCGACAATAGAATGGGATCGGCACCATAATTTGTTACTTCCAAAAAGAATAAAACTATATACTAACTAATACTCAATAAAGCATTATCTGACTATGAAAGACATATTACAATATATTAATATTAGTGCAACATAATCGACTGAACTTTTATAGTAATATATACTACATTTGATTAAATACAGACTTCTTATAACTTTTTAAACTGTCCAATTACTATTCTTATTTTTCTTGTATTACATTTTGCTACCAAATGCAAATACCAACTGGCATTAGGTGAAACATTTTAAGGGAATTCTTCAGAAAGGTTTATTGTTCAAATATAATATGTCAGTATTTACACACACACACAAAAAGCTAAAGGCAGATTATCTTAAGAAATTATTCTTTGAAAATGTACATCTATTAGTTTTATTCTATTAAAAAGAAAATGTTAAATTACTCAGGGTACCTATTCAGTGTTAAAGCACGATAGATGGGCCTATAAAGGCAAACAAAATACTTACCTATTAGTATATTTAAAGGAGGCTTGCAACTAGGAAAAGCGTTAAGGAGATCGAAAATGCTGATAGCACGATCTCTAATGAACTGGTTGTAGTCACAATTGCCTTGTTTGCTGCACAGCTCTTGCAGTCTGCGTTTCTCTTTGGAATCTGAGGTATACTCCACCAGAGCTCTTATAAATGCCTAACAAAAAAATATATAAAATAAAATAAATAAAATAGCAATGCAAGATTGTTTATTCAGTGTCTTTCATGTCCTTAAATGTCTAACTAAGTAGAGTAGAGATTTATACCAGTTAAAGTGATGGTAAACTCTCTCCTTTTCAAAATCAGATCTGGAATGTAAGCGCTATTTTAGATGGAGTTTTATTCATCATGTGCAATGAAGATGCGCTATAACTTAGTTATTAATATAGATATGAAATTCAAATACCCCACGTTACACCACCCACTTCAAAAGTCAATTTTCCTGTCAGCTAAATGATTGAATTACTCTCCAATCAATGCTCTAGCTACAACAAAAGTGCCATATGGGGAGAGCGCTGATTGGACAACAATTCAATCTGTTAGCTCACAGAAAATTTTACTTTTGAAGTGGGCGGAGGATCATGCAGTATTTGAATTTCATATCTATATTAAAAAGCATGTTATACTGCATCTTCATTACAGCTAATGAATTAAACTTCATCTAAAATAGCGCTTACATTCCAGATCTGATTTTAAAAAGGGGAGAGTTTACCATCACTTTAAGATAAATATATATATATAAAAAAAAAATGTATTTCAAATGTTAATGGAAACTCGAACATATTTGTTTTGTATTATAAAAATGAGAAATGCTGTCACACTGTGTCACTACCACAAGAGCAAGCAAAATGAAAACAAATAATGGTGGTATCCTGAAGGCATCCCTCATACGTTCTGCATATTGTATAATCCACTTCTGGAGAATATACATGTCCCTAACAGCTTTGCCTCTGATTAGCATAGATTATCGTAATAACAGAAGATTTTATTAGAATATTTTTTTTAAAACAAATTAAATATATTCCTCTCTCAGGAAATGTAAAACACAAAAAGTACAAGCAAGCACAAACTATTGACTATATTAGATTAAATAACTAAATATAATATATATTTTTACAAATTAAAATAGACATAAAAGTAAACAAATATATTCATTTGCAATGTCTTTTATTTCAAGGAAGGGGGTTTATAACACTACTGTTTTCTGAGGTTTAGCATTATACAATGTGTTAACCTGCAGTAATACTTGAACTGCTGTTACATTGGAAGGTAATGTCATATCCCACTTAAAACAGGGTAGTGGTAGAAAGGGGGCAATTAAAGAGCACCTATATCTCTCTTTCTGGTTTAATGAGACTGGTCAGTGGTACACAACTTTACATCTACAATACAGTATTATTCTTTTTTAAATGAGGCATCACAACTCACTTTCAGGTGATCACATGCAACAAGTACCAACCTTTACAGTGTTTGATTATTGGGAGAGGGCCTTTGTAGAGCCCTATCCCCCCATAAAAAAACAAGGGGTTATGAGACCCTAGTTCCACCTTTTTTTTTTAAATGTGGGGTCTCATATCCTTATTATTAGTAGGTGATTACCAAAAATGACAACCATATTGGGGCAATGGTTATAAAGGAGACCCTATTTGCTATATAGGATACAACACTCATCACATGAAAGAGGAGAGTACACATTTTCAAATGACTGATCCCTTCAGTTAGCATGTGTCTATAATGGAAATGGCTATAACCTGTCCACTAGGTGAAGTGTAGTATGTGCAAGAAACACCTCTGTTAAAGAAGAGAAGCCCTTGTTTAATAGGGCAGTCACATGCCCAGTTAGCTATCAGCTGATCACTATTGCAATAGTATTCACCTGGCAGAACCATATTCATATACAACACAATCAAGGTTTTTTTTGTTTATCCAGCAGCCAAATACCTTACAACAATACTAGTTTTATTTAGGATTTTATTACCCCTCACAATAGAAATAGCATAATATCACCTCAAATGATAACAGTAATAAAACAACAATGTTTTGTTAGGACTATTAGATCCATATGTCTCTGAATTTATTCTTTTTTATTTATTTTTATATATTTTTTTGTGCGTTTGGACAGGGCATGTATACACTGTCAAAATGGGTTATACTGCCCTTTAGGAATCCAAGAATTTTGTGTAATTTTAAAAATGTATCTAATATTTGTATGGAAAACTTTTTTACACCTACTCATCTTAATTGTATAAAATGCAAGACGGGTCAAAGTTTCTTAATTATTCATTTTTATTGAACGGTAAAGAAAAAATCGACCCCATAGACGTGCTGGGCTTGCTGTTACATTGTTTCCTCAACACCGACAGACACAGACGGAGTCAAAGCAAGGGGGATCCATTCCCCTATCTTCCTGGAGCGAGGCGGTGGCGGTGCTGTATAGGAAAAGTTTGTGGTGAGAGAAGATCCCATACCTTACTCAAGTGTTTACCCTGAGTGTCTTCATATGTTACCTCCTGTTTGGAGTTCAAGTGTTGCCCATAAGACTTAAAACGTCTACTGAGCTACCGCAACCTGAGTGTTTATTTGGAACTTTTCCATATTGCTCCCATCTAGAACCCTTGCAGACTGTGACTTCTTTATCTTTATATATATTAAGACCAATACTTAATTTATTTGGCAGTAAAGTGAATGTAAAGTTTCATAAATAAGTGCCTGGTTTTGAAAAATACTACAGGGGCACTTTCATTCATGAAACTTCACATTGCAGTGTATTTTTAAAAATACTTTCTTTTTTTCTTCAGCAAAGCCGGATCAGCGATCCTCCACCTGCAGCTCCTCTGTACTTACGTCAGCAATGACGAAACCGGCTTCATCCAATCATGTGCACCCCAGAGCATCCATCTCGAGGCCACGCCATGATTGGAGGAATCCGATTTCATCATTGCTGTGCTAAGTACAGCATGAGAAGCGGGCGGGGGATCACCGATCCGGCTTTGCTGAAGAAAAAAGTAAGTATTTGTAAAAATATGCTGCAATGTAAAGTTTCATGAATGAAAGTGCCCCTTTTTTAAAAAGTATTTTTAAAAACTGGGCACTCATTCATGAAAGTTTACATTCACTTTGAATATGATACTATTAGAAAACGAATTATTTAATTGCACTTTTTAAAAAAATGTATTTCGTAAAGGACTATGAACAACCCCATACTGTTCTTCTAATTTACAAAGCAATACCGATTTAAAAAATTGCAATTAAAATGATTAATAGTTGGTAAAAATTATTTATTTTATGAAATGTCCAATTAAAAACTTTTTGGGTTTAATCCAGTGAATCAAAGGCTTTCAGTATTTGAATAATAGCAATTCCCGTTTCTATAGAGTATATAATCATAGAATTTAAGCCCAGTAGATACAAGAACAAAGCGAACACTCACTCAGATTTGCCCACATTTTCACAACTGTTGTAGCTATTTTTAATTTTTTTTGTGTGTTGGAATAACATCAATATATACAAAAAAGAAAAAAAAAAAAAACAGTATGGGATAATACTGTAAATAATAAACCCAACTAGATAAAAGCCAAAAAATATTACTAGAAGAAAAAATCCAAATTCATTAAAATTATGGTGAAGATAAAAATCTGGGGGTCGATCCGATAAAAATCGTCGCCCGCAAAAGCCGGCGACGCCAATATTTGCGCGGGTTTGGTATCCTATATACGGCGTAACCTAGAAGTTACGCGCGTATATTTCTGCCGTCGCCCGTAGTTTTTTGGGCTATAGGCAGGTATACCAAACCCGCGCAGTTTGGTATCCAATATGCAGCGTAAGGACTTACGTGGCGAAAATGGAGAAAACTTACTCCATTTTCACCTCGCCACAAAAAGCAGCCGTAAGAAGCCTTACGCCGACTATTGGAGCCCCGTAACTCCCTAAACTGGCAGCTAAAATAAACCTAACACCTAACGCATGCGCATTGTCTATCTCCCTGTCAACCGCGATCTTCTAAAATAAACCTAACACCTAACGCATGCGCAATGTCTATCTCCCTGTCAACCGCGATCTGCTAAAATAAACCTAACACCTAACGCATGCGCAATGTCTATCTACCTGTCAACCGCGATCCCCCCCCCCCGAAATCCCTAATAAAGTTATTAACCCCTAAACCGCCACTCACGGACCCCGCCGCCATCTACATAACCTAACCCCCTACTGTGAGCCCCTAAAACCGCCGCCATATACCTTATCTATCCCCTAATCTGACCCCTTACACCGCGGCCACCTATATAAAAATTATTAACCCCTAACCTAATCCCCCTATGCCGCCGCCAGCTATATTAATATTATTAACCCCTAATGTAAGCCACTTACACCGCCGCCATCTCTATTAAAATGATTAACCCCTTATTTAATCTACCTACCCCGCCGCCAGCTATATTATCTATATTAACCCTAAGTATATTATAGTTAATATAGGTATTACATTATATATATTAACTATATTAACCCTAATTATATTAGGGTTAATATAGTTAATATAGTTACTATAGTATTTATATTAACTATATTAACTCTATCTAACCCTAACACCCCTAACTAAATTTATATTAAATTAATCTAATTAATTTATAAACTAAAATATTCCTATTTAAATCTAAATACTTACCTATAACATAAACCCTAAGATAGCTACAATATAATTAATAATTACATTGTAGCTATGTTAGGGTTAATATTTATTTTACAGGTAAATTGTTAACTATTTTAACTAGGTATAATAGCTATTAAATAGTTATTAACTATTTAATATCTACCTAGTTAAAATAATTACCCAATTACCTGTAAAATAAATCCTAACCTAAGTTACAAATACACCTACACTATCAATAAATTAAATAAACTACAAACATCTATCTAAAAATACAATTAAATTAACTAAACTAAATTACAAAAAATAAAAAAAGATTACAAGATTTTTAAGCTAATTACACCTATTCTAAGCTCCCTAATAAAATAATAAACCCCCAAAATAAAAAAAAATTCCCTGCCCTATTCTAAATTAAACAAATTTCAAAGCTCTTTACCTTACCAGCCCTTAAAAGGGCCTTTTGTGGGGCATGCCCCAAAGAATTCAGCTCTTTTGCATACAAATACAATACCCCCCCCATTACAACCCACCACCCACATACCCCTATTCTAAAACCACCCAAACCCCCCTTAAAAAAGCCTAACACTACCCCCCTGAAGATCTCCCTACCTTGTCTTCACCACACCGGGCCGAACTCCTGATCCGATCCGGGCGATGTCTTCCTCCAAGCGGCAAAGAAGAATTCTTCCTCCGGCGACGTCTTCCTCCAAGCGGCAGCAAAGTCTTCATTCTTCCGGTGGCATCTTCAATCTTCTTTCTTCGATCCGCCGCCGCGGAGCATCCATCCCGGCCGACTACTGAACTTGGAATGAGGTACCTTTAAATGACGTCATCCAAGATGGTGTCCGCCGAATTCCGATTGGCTGATAGGATTCGATCAGCCAATCGGAATTAAGTTAAAAAAAATCTGATTGGCTGATTGAATCAGCCAATCAGATTCAAGTTCAATCCGATTGGCTGATCCAATCAGCCAATCAGATTGTGCTCGCATTCTATTGGCTGTTCCGATCAGCCAATAGAATGCGAGCTCAATCTGATTGGCTGATTGGATCAGCCAATCGGATTGAACTTGAATCTGATTGGCTGATTCAATCAGCCAATCAGATTTTTTTAACTTAATAGAATCCTATCAGCCAATCGGAATTCGGCGGACGTCATCTTGGATGACGTCATTTAAAGGTACCTCATTCCAAGTTCAGTAGTCGGCCGGGATGGATGCTCCGCAGCGGCGGAGCGAAGAAAGAAGATTGAAGATGCCGCCGGAAGAATGAAGACTTTGCTGCCGCTTGGAGGAAGACGTCGCCGGAGGAAGAATTCTTCTTTGCCGCTTGGAGGAAGACATCGCCGGAGGAAGAATTCTTCTTTGCCGCTTGGAGGAAGACATCGCCCGGATCGGATCAGGAGTTCGGCCCGGTGTGGTGAAGACAAGGTAGGGAGATCTTCAGGGGGGTAGTGTTAGGCTTTTTTAAGGGGGGTTTGGGTGGTTTTAGAATAGGGGTATGTGGGTGGTGGGTTGTAATGGGGGGGGGGGTATTGTATTTGTATGCAAAAGAGCTGAATTCTTTGGGGCATGCCCCACAAAAGGCCCTTTTAAGGGCTGGTAAGGTAAAGAGCTTTGAAATTTGTTTAATTTAGAATAGGGCAGGGCATTTTTTTTATTTTGGGGGTTTATTATTTTATTAGGGGGCTTAGAATAGGTGTAATTAGCTTAAAAATCTTGTAATCTTTTTTTATTTTTTGTAATTTAGTGTTTGTTTTTTTTTGTAATTTAGTTTAGTTAATTTAATTGTATTTTTAGATAGATGTTTGTAGTTTATTTAATTTATTGATAGTGTAGGTGTATTTGTAACTTAGGTTAGGATTTATTTTACAGGTAATTGGGTAATTATTTTAACTAGGTAGATATTAAATAGTTAATAACTATTTAATATCTATTATACCTAGTTAAAATAATTAACAATTTACCTGTAAAATAAATAATAACCCTAACATAGCTACAATGTAATTATTAATTATATTGTAGCTATCTTAGGGTTTATTTTATAGGTAAGTATTTAGATTTAAATAGGAATATTTTAGTTTATAAATGAATTAGATTAATTTAATATAAATTTAGTTAGGGGTGTTAGGGTTAGATAGAGTCAATATAGTTAATATAAATACTATAGTAACTATATTAACTATATTAACCCTAATATAATTAGGGTTAATATAGTTAATATATATAATGTAATACCTATATTAACTATAATATACTTAGGGTTAATATAGATAATATAGCTGGCGGCGGGGTAGGTAGATTAAATAAGGGGTTAATCATTTTAATAGAGATGGCGGCGGTGTAAGGGGCTTACATTGGGGGTTAATAATTGTAATATAGATGGCGGCGGTGTTAGGGGCTCACTTTAGGGGGTTATAGATATAATATAGCTGGCGGCGGGGTACGGGAGCGGCGGTTTAGGGGTTAATAACTTTATTAGGTTGCGGCGGGGTACGGGAGCGGCGGTTTAGGGGTTAATAGCTTTTTTATTGTTAGGATAGTGAGGGGGGATAGCGGATAGAGGGTTAGACAGTGCGGGCTATGTTAGGGAGGCGTGTTAGACTTGTCGGGCTATGTTAGGGAGGCGTGTTAGACAGTGCGGGTGTTTTAGACTTTAGTCAGGTTTTATAGGCGCCGGCAGTTTCTAACGTGCCGCAAGTCACTGGCGACGCCAGAAATTTGTACTTACGCAGATTTCTGGACATCGCTGGTTTGTCAGACTTACGGCACGTTAGCATCCGACGGCGACTTATATGGGATAGCTCGAGTTGCGAGCTGAAACTGCGGGCGACGCCGGTTCCCTCGCTTGCGCCGCAAACTGCAATCTATATCGGATCGCGCCCCTGAGATTGAAATCCTCCATGTCCCAAAAGTAAATCAATACAAAATGTTTGCATAGGAAATAAGCACATCCACGCAAGTTCCCCGCTTGCTTTTCCCAAGTAAAACTCCATGTACATTGTTACCAATGCACATGAGGATTCTGGGTAAGATATGCAAAATCTCAGATTTTTTTGCTTCAAATACTGTTTTAACACAGCGATCCCTTAAAGGGACAGTCAACACCAGAATTTTTGTTGTTTTAAAAGATAGATAATCCCTTAATTAGCAATTCCCCAGTTTTGCATAACCAACACAGTTATAATTATACACGTTTTCCCTCTCTAATTAACTTGTACCTAAGCCTCAGCAGACTGCCCCCTTATTTCAGTTCTTTTGACAGACTTGCATTTTAGCCAATCAGAGCTGTCACCATGGTAAATTCACGTGCATGAGCTCAATGTTATCTATATGAAACACGTGAGCTAATGCCCTCTAGTGGTGAAAAACTATCAAAATGTATTTAGATTAGAGACGGCCTTTAAGGTCTAAGAAATTAGCATATGAACCTCCTAGGTTTAGCTTTCAACTAAGAATACCAAGCGAACAAAGCAAAATTGGTGATAAAAGTAAATTGGAAAGTTGTTTAAAATTACATGCCCTATTTGAAACATGAAAGTTTTTTTTGGACTTGACTGTCCCTTTAATAGGGTGATTGCAGCAATACAGAAACCACTGCTAGACAGCCTGTTTTGTTCTTTTTAGAACTCGTCAGTAAGCACCCTATTAAGGGATTGCTGTGTTAAAGTGAAAGTAAATCCTAGCGTTTTACAAAACTAAGATACTTCATGTAGAAAGCTTGTTTATTTGATTAAATTGATCGCCGCTCTTAGTCCCTACAGCAGCCCACGGCCAAAACTTTTTTTGGCTAAGAGGTGATGTTTTCACCTCTTAGCCAATAGCCGTGTGGTAAATCCGGCTTGGCGCCCATGAGACCCCGATTTACCGCACGGCTATTCGCTAAGAGGTGAAAACGTCACCTCTTAGCCAAAAATGTTTTATTTAGCCATGCGCTGCTGTAGGAGCTAAGAGCGGCGATCGCTTGAATCAAATAAAGGAGCTTTTTCCATGAAGTATAAGTGCCCTTTATTTGTTTGAATATTAAATCCTAGCGTTTGTAAAACACTAGGATTTACTTTCACTTTAAAACAGTATTTGAAGTAAAAAATCTGAGATTTTGCATAGCTCATTTGCATATCTTACCCAGAATCCTCTTTTGCATTGGTAACAATGTACATGAAGTTTTACTGGGGAAAAGCAAGCGGGGAACTTGCCTGGATGTGCTAATTTCCAATGTAAATATTTTGTATAGAAGGGAAAAAAAAAAAAAAAGTTTTATTGGACATTGATCCAACTATAGTGCAAGTACACAATAACAAAGTAAAAGTTATGCATAAGCAGGAGAGCAAAAAGATAAAGTACAACTCTAAAAAATAAAGTTGCATAATCTCAAAATAGAAAAATAAATCTGTAAAGTCAATGTTATTGTAATTCACAGGCAATATTTTCTAAGTAACACTCGACTTTATCACATCTCTGAACATTCAATAGCTGTGAGGCAATATGGTTGGTCTTCCTTACAATGATAAAATGAAATATCTATGCTTCCAAAGAGTTATAAAGCAGATGGTTTGTAAAATCTGTCTTAGGTATTCTTCTATATTGTTTCATTCTATGATGAGCTGCAATTGCCAAATTATAAAAATATCAGTCTTGTACAACAGTGCCATCTAGTGAAACGAAAGGAGAACAGCAAAGCATATGATAAGCAATGCAATTGATCAGGTCATGAATCCCTTTTTACCATACAGTGTGCAGTGCAAACATATCTTGTAAAACTCCATTTAAATAGCTGTCATTTTAATTAATTAATTATAAGATTTATTAGGAAATGATTAACAGCAAGAAAGCGTTTCAGAAACAGCTGTTCCACACGTTTTTAAAGGCTGTTTTTACACTTTTGCAAAAGCAAAAGATAGCTTGATTTACTTTATTATTAACAGTATGATTCCAAATTGCCAATACCTGTCTCATGGGTTAAATGCATTTTTTTCACTTGAACAATTCATGATACATGCAGTTAAAAATGTCAACATTTTGTTAATGTCTAGAAACTTGAATAAAAAAAATCTTTAAATTGTTCTTTAGTAGTATATAATATTTTAACCTTCTGTTAAACATTAATTACTGTGAACAGAACAGTGGCAAAAACTTTAACTGAAAAACATGCCATTGAAACAGTCCATACATAGGGCCTGACTCTCTAAAAATTGCTGGCATGTAGTGAAACACCCAGACACCCTTGTATAGGTTCACTTGATTCTCTAGTAAAAAAAATGGTTAAACCTGAAAGGCTAAGCGAGAGACAAGCTGCCCCCATAGTAAGTAATGGAGCCTTCAGCAATCTGGCAAGGGAGTATCCTGCACAGAAAGCAAAAAAATGTTTTGAAGCAGATACAAAGTAAAGCACTTGTTTTTCACCATACTTGACCTTGCATTTACTTCTAGTTTTTTTACCACTGCATTCAGTGCACTGCATAATTTGAAACAAACTCATGTTTCAAACGTGCGAGTAAATTTCAGACATGTCCAAGGAACTCCTCTGTTCGGCCCATACACCAATGCTTGGAGACATATTTTATAATAGAAAACAAAAAGTATCCTTTGAATTTTGTACTTTTTGGTATGATTTTAACTTCATATTTTGACTTTGCGTTGTAGATTAAATACAATTGTTACTGTGTACATTACATATGACTTTTTTGCTGTGTACTTAAAAATGTAATTTTACTGTGTAATTTTCTATGCATATTTTTGATACAAAGTTCAATGTTACTAGTAACATTTTTAATGCATACTTAAATATTTTTAAAGTGCTTTTTTTATTGATGTATGTATTCCTCTCGCATATACATGTAGGATACATTCCTTAGTGAAATAGACAGCTAAAAAAAAGGTAAAAATTTGCCGTTATCAAATTGAGAACCTATTTTCATCTGTTTCAAACATCACATGCCTGATTCTTTAATGCTACAAACTCTTCTGAAATTCTCTTAAAAAAAAAAAAAGAAGTCAATGCTATGAGGTTCATAATGGTTTATCTAAATACAAACATCACACATGAAACACTGCTTGAAGGTTTACTGACTGTTTGGAATACAGCAGTCTAGTTGTCTCAAAGCAAAATATTGGGAAAGGTTATCTGCTGAAAAGCCATTGGATAATCACATAACAAACCTTTCCTCAATGCAAAATATTGGGAGAAGATATGATTATGCAATAGCTTTTCACCAGATAACCTTTGCCAATATTTTGCATTGAGAGAAATTGTTTTTTTTGGTGAAAAGCCACTGGATAACCACATGATAACCAAGTTTTCTAATTATTTTCAAAGGTATTGCAGTGGCTTTAAATTTGAAAACCTTGTAGCTGAAAAAGACCCAAAGGAGTTTACATTTTAGGTTTGTTTTTCTTCTTCATTTTTTTTCTTTATTGTATATTGGTCTATTTATCTTTCAAAGTAAAACAGATAGTAAAGTATGCCAAACATATGTTTAACCTTATGGATTTGATAACTATATGGAGGCAGAGTTTCTAAAATACTATTTTGATCAGCATAAAAATAAATCTATATTGTAATTTTTATAGGATGCAAAAAGTCAAAATATTAATAAAAACAACACAGGATACAACTGCCATACAAACAGCCATATGCTGTCAACTTCCTATTCTTAGTTTAAAAAAAAAAAAAAAACACTTTCATTAAGAGTCCTTTAAATAAGTAAGTTCTAGCTTCTGTTAGTAAGCAACAATAGGGCTCGCAGACACTGAAACATTCATGACAGCAACATGGACATGACAATAGGTACACTAAAATAGACAGGGCGATATTCTTACCTTTTTAGGCACAGATCTTATTTCAAGGCACCATGTGAAAATGGACCGCAGAGAACTGTTTTCAGGAATATAACTTGGTAAAGAAGCACCTACATATATATATATAAAAAAATATTAGAAAAAGAAAAAAAAAAACATGATTACATCTTTCTGTTACAGGTAAATTAAGTAAATAACCATTATAACAAATGAATAAAGGATCTTTTCTGATTAAAGACACATTTAGTGTTCCTCCTAAATGTAAACAGAAAGGAAATATCTTTGTGATATAATGTACAGTCTAGTAATCTTATGGTATCTCCACAATCCTTCATATTAACAATGCATCTGTACTTTGTTACCCTATGCTATTAGAACTGTCACTGCGGCTGCCTATTTATCTCACTGTTTCAGATGCTATAAAAGCCATACTTAGCTTGCATTTTCTGTACTACATCCATCAATCCCCCAGCTGGACAAGTAAACCCTTTATATTAAACTAAGGTATGATTGCCTGAGCTGCAAAAAGGAAGGTTTCTTAGGTCTCAAGAGCATTCTTATCAAGCTAATCTCATCAGGACTTCAGTTTGCACAGAAATGGAATTCCTGCTTCTGGTCAGGAGAGTAGCTATGAAACATTTGGATAAAAGTCAAATAGTTTCATAAATTATGGACTTTAAGTCCTAAGGGACTGAATAAAATATATAATTTGACTCCTTTTCAATGAAAGAAATAGAGAAAGTATAAGATTGCTTTACCAAGGTTAAAATGTATAAGGACTGAATTATTAATAAGATTTGATGGTTAATTATTTTTGTTTATAGAAATTATTTCTATTATTACGTAATAGAGGATTTGTAAATATTTTGATTAAGGGATGTTATTAGACTTTAGGAAGGTTGGAGCTAATTTAATAGTATGGTGTGTATATTATTATGTTAGCCACCCCTGAAAGGGTGGACTTGAATGACCTTATATAATAAGAGGGGGGCTGAGTTTAAATGGTAACAGCTTGAGGAAGGGACAAGAACCCAAAAATGTTGCTGTTATTATACTTCAGTGCCTTCTATTTATCTTTATTTGGTAAGTAACTTGAGAACATCCCCTGGTTGCAAGATACAGGTTTACGCTCTACAGTAGTCATGCGTTTCACTTTTTTTTTTTTTTTAAACTTCAATAAAGTTTATATATTTTGCTAAATCATGTTTGGCCAAACCTTTCAAATGAAGGGTTAGTAGGCAAGTTTTTAGAATTTATCTAACAAACATACTGATAAAAACAGATTTATAACCACCTATAAATCACTGCGTTTATGCCCCAAAATTATTTAATGGTCAGAATCTAGGAGTATATAGCTATGTACTTTCTTAGAATAGGTAGAAACTCTCAGGAGTCATTTGATGTCATATTTCTCGTTACTTCTGGTTATAATTAAAAGCAACATTAAAACTTGCATTCACTATTTATTTTTATTACTGATTTGCTATAAAATACCTCTAAAAAGTGTGCTAGTTACCTACTATTTAGTAAAACTGAAGTTTGTAATTTGAATCCAGTACACTTCAAAATTTTGAAAATATTAAATATCCCTTGGATTTCAACTTACCCGACCTTTTCGCTAAAGGTAATTTATTATAGCCTATGACTTTACATATGTGATATGTTGATAGCGACTTAAAGGGACACTGTACCCAAAAATTTTCTTTCGTGATTCAGATTGAGCATGACATTTTAAGCAACTTTCTAATTTACTCCTATTATCAAATTTTCTTCATTCTCTTGGCATCTTTATTTGAAATGCAAGAATGTAAGTTTAGATGCCGGCCCATTTTTGGTGAACAACCTGGGTTGTCCTTGCTAATTGGTGGATAAATTCATCCACCAATAAATAAGTGCTGTCCAGAGTACTGAAACCAAAAAAAAGCTTAGATGCCTTCTTTTTCAAATAATGATAGCAAGAGAACGAAGAAAAATTGATAATAGGAGTAAATTAGAAAGTTGCTTAAAATTGCATGCTCTTTCTGAATTACAAAAGAAAACAATTGGGTTCAGTGTCCCTTTAAGGGAAATTTAACTTGCCGATAGGCTTTAAATGGTCATGAAACCCAAAATGTTTCTTTCATGATTCAGATAGAAAGTTGTTTAATATCATATGCTCTAATTTACTTTTATTATCAGATTTTCTTTGCTCTCTTTATATCTTTTGTTGAAAAGCAGGGATGTAAACTCAGGAGAGCTGGCACATGCCTGGAGCACTATGTGGCAACAGTTTTGCAAGAATGTGATCCATTTGCAAGAGCACTAGATGGCTGCACTATTTCCTGCCATGCTGAGCTCCAGAAGCCTAACTAGTAGGGATGGGCGAATGTGTTTATATTCAAATTCAAATGTTATTGTAGAAATTCTATTTACATAAAAGAATGTTGATAAGAACGAATATTCTTAAAAATTCTATTATCGAATGTTATTTACAGTTTTCGAATGTCACTTTCGAATTTGAATGTGACATTTGCATATTACATTAATAAAACACAGTTGTAGACTAGAAATACTATTTTTAATACGAATGTTACATTAGACTTTGAATGTAGCATTAGAATATTACATTTATTAAAACACAGTTGTAGACTAGAAATACTATTTTGAATTTGAATGTTACATTTGAATTCCAATATTACATTTAAAAAACACAGTATTAGACTAGAAGTACTTTTTTCGAATTTGAAAGTGACATTCAAATTCGAATGTAGCATTCAAATTCGAATATTACATTATTAAACACAGTTGTAGACTATAAATACTATTTCAAATTTGAATGTGACATTCAAAATTTGAATGTCACATTCAAATATTACATTTCAAAATTGAATGAATAGACATAGCTAAACATTCTATTATTCAAACGAATATTTTCTAATTTTATTGAAAAATTTGAAAAAAACGAAAATTCGAAAATAGAATGTTAGAATGTTATATAAACATTCAAAATTCGATTCGAACGAACGTATCAAAATTTGTTTTAAATTTCAAATTTTTAGAAACATTCGCCCATCCCTACTAACTAGGTATCTCTTCAACAAAGAATACCATTGAAACAAAGCAAATTTGATAACAAAAGTAAACTGGATTTTTTTTTTAAATTGTATGCTCTGTCTGAATCACAATATAATTTGTTTTTTAGGTTTCATATTCCTTTAAAAAATGTACGTATACAATGCGTGATATAGGGAATTAAAGTTGCATTTTCATTACAATCTTTAATCCTAATGCTATGGACAATAAATTCACTTTATAATGAGGATTTATATTTTATTAGTGTAATTTTGCAATACCTTTTCGAAGGTAGAGAGGTTGGCTCAAATACACATTATTATTGACTTTTCTATTAAATTAATGTGGATTAATGGGCTCAAGACAGGGGTAAGTGCCTATAACGCTAGGCACACCCTCCAGCCCCCAATCCCATTTACCAAACCGCTATGGCGCAGTTAGGACAGCATGGAACGTCCAAACGGCGGGAAGGGGTTAAACATATATTTTTATAGAGATTTACATTCTTTAAATGACACAAGTGATATTATACAATAAATGTGTAACATTAGTAAAGTACACAATAAAATAATGTTATTAGATTTGACAACCTCAAAATTCGTTTTTTTTTAAATATTCAATATCTAACTACTGAAAATAAATAAATAAATAAATAAATAAAAGATGCTTGGAGCCAGCTGAAGGAAATGTGGATGCAAAATTGAAGAGTAAAGGATGAGGGGTATTCAGTCCATTAGTGACTATAGTACTAAAATCTTTAATCCTAGCTCCTGCAAAGCTACACCCCTTATCTCAATGAATCCCATATTTGCCTATGAATTTTATTGAATTAAGTTCATTGAGTCTTCCTAAACATTCAAACAGGGTATGTTTGTAACCTTCCTAGTTCTCACTACACTGATGAGTTACTTAAGTGTCAATATGTGTGATGTCAATAAGGAGAGGTAGAGGAGTATTGTGGTCCATGACCAAAAGCGCTTTCCTATAATTTTATATTAAAGTGAAGGTAAACTTTGATGAATGAAAGCACGTTTTTTAAAAATACTATTAAAAACAGGGGCACTTTCATTCATCAAAGTTTACCAAGCAGCCGTTTTGATTAAAAAAAAAACAACTTACTTCTCTTCTTTTCACAGACAGAGCAGCTTCCCACTCCTGGAAATCCTCTCTTCAATCTTCAGGCAATAACTACCCTGGGGGGAAAGCCGTGATTGGAGGAAGACGGATTAGTCATTGCTGACGTGTGAAGAGAGGAAATCCAGGTGGGGGAAGCTGCTCTGGCTGTGAAAAGAACAAAGGTAAGTTTTTAATCAAAACGGCTGCTTTGTAAACTTTGATGAATGAAAGTGCCCCTGTTTTTAATAGTATTTTAAAAAAGCAGGCTTTCATTCATCAAAGTTTACCTTCACTTTAAAGCAACTTAGAATAGTATGCACTCATTATGAATGTCCTAAAAAAATCATCTGCAAGAGAAACTGGGTATCTCAAATGCACATTAAGCTACATTATGCTTGTTGACTCTTCTACTAAATATATACACAAATTAATATTGTGAGATGCTATTGAAATGGAGTTTAAGACAGACTTTTCATAGTAAATGCTAAAGATTTTTAAACCAAAATAACCATTTTGTTATAACTAATATTTGTAAAGCAATCAGGGAGAAGTGTCAGATGCTGAACAATGCTTCCTGATATGAACTTATGAAAGAAGGGTGAAGAAGCTATTGAAAAACAATTGCAGCAAACACTTATTGTGTACTGTTCCTTTAAATGCTGCAAACACTTATTGTCTACTGTTCCTTTAAATGCTGTTTTTTTCCATATAATAGAAAATGTCCCTTTAATGTAGAAGTAAATTAAAAGGAACAGAAAACCCAATTTTTTTCCTTTCATGATTCAGATAGAACACACAAATTTATAGCAACTTCCCATTTTACTTCTATTATCTAATTTGCTTCAATATTTAGGTATCCTTTGTTGAAAAGCATAGCTATGTAGGTTCAGCACCTGGGTGCTGTTTGCTGATTAGTGGCTGCACATATAAAGTGTGCAGCCACCAATCAGTAAATAGCACCCAGGTGCTGAATCATGAAAGAAAACATATTGCGTTTCCTGTCCTTTAATGAATATATACAAATTATGAACGCATATAGTTACAACGTTAAAGTAGCTAAAAGGACAATTGCTAAAAACACAATATGCTATAACTACTTAGCTTTATGCTTTTGAAAAAAGGCAAATTCCTTCCTTTTACAAAGTCAGAGTCCTCCTTTATGAAGGCGCTCTTGCAAGAAATGATCAGCTTTTTACAGCAACCCAAGACCTGCTATTTTTCTTCAAAGTGACTTGCAAATGTGCATACTATTACTTTATAATTGCATATATAGAACTCCTAAGTGCTATAATAATGTTGAAACATTTTTTTTTCACAATGTGTAACTGCTCAGTGAAAACAGACAATTGAATTTGAATATTCAAATAACAGAATGATTCTTTTTCTTCATTTTCAATGAGAATTTTTATGACACACTTATACCATGTGGTGCAATAATCTAACAGAAATAAAATTACTGAACCACATTGAACTATTCCAGATTTCTTAATAGAACAGAAGGGTAATTGTAAGTATGTTCTTTATTATTATTTCTTTAAAAGAAAAAAAAATGAATATATATATATATATATATATATATATATATATATATATATATATATATATATATATATATATATAAAAATTCAATAAAGGTATGGTGGAGATAAAAAAAAAACTGAGATTAAAATCCTCCATGTCTCAAAAGTAAATCAATACAAATTTACTACTTGCCTAGATGTGCTAATTTTGTAAAATTTGTGCTAATTTTGTAAAATTTGTATTGATTTACTTTTGAGACATGGAGGATTTTAATCGCAGTTTTTTTTATCTCCACCATAATTTTAATGAATTTTGATTTAACCCTGAAATTAGCTTTACCAAAGCAGCAACCAGAAATCTATCTCCTACTGACGAGTTCTAAAAAGAACGAAACAAGCTTGTCTAGTGAGTGATTTCTGTGTTGCTACAATAAACCTGTTAAGGGATCGCTGTGTTAAAACAGTATTTGAAGCAAAAAAACGGAGATTTTGAATTTCTAATTTGCATATCTTACCCAGAATCCTCTTGTGCATTGGAAACAATGTATATGGAGTTTTAATGGGGAAAAACTTGCCTAGATGTGCTAATTTTCTATGAAAAAAAATTGTATTGTGATATATATATATATATATATATATATATATATATATATATATATATATATATATTTGGCCTTAACATATAGAGGAAGAAACTAAAACTTCAATAAATCCACTACTTTATTCTTGTAAGACATATTAAAAGGGACAAATAACAGTTCTTTTGTGATAGGAGTTGGAAAGGTTTTTTTTTGTCTGTTTTTCTCTATTGTCAAATGCACTTTGTTCTTTGGTATCCATTCTTGAACAACATACACCAAAGTAGCACTAGATGGCAGCAGTGTTTCCATAGTTTATAAAGGTAGAGGTTGATTTTCTATACCTTAGAAAAAATATAATTTATGCTTACCTGATAAATTCCTTTCTTCTGTAGTGTGATCAGTCCACGGGTCATCATTACTTCTGGGATATTACTCCTCCCCAACAGGAAGTGCAAGAGGATTCACCCAGCAGAGCTGCATATAGCTCCTCCCCTCTACGTCACTCCCAGTCATTCGACCAAGGACCAACGAGAAAGGAAAAGCCAAGGGTGAAGTGGTGACTGGAGTATAAATTAAAAATATTTACCTGCCTTAAAAACAGGGCGGGCCGTGGACTGATCACACTACAGAAGAAAGGAATTTATCAGGTAAGCATAAATTATGTTTTCTTCTGTTAAGTGTGATCAGTCCACGGGTCATCATTACTTCTGGGATACCAATACCAAAGCAAAAGTACACGGATGACGGGAGGGATAGGCAGGCTCTTTATACAGAAGGAACCACTGCCTGAAGAACCTTTCTCCCAAAAATAGCCTCCGATGAAGCAAAAGTGTCAAATTTGTAAAATTTGGAAAAAGTATGAAGCGAAGACCAAGTTGCAGCCTTGCAAATCTGTTCAACAGAGGCCTCATTCTTGAAGGCCCAAGTGGAAGCCACAGCTCTAGTAGAATGAGCTGTAATTCTTTCAGGAGGCTGCTGTCCAGCAGTCTCATAAGCTAAACGAATTATGCTACGAAGCCAAAAAGAAAGAGAGGTAGCGGAAGCTTTTTGACCTCTCCTCTGCCCAGAGTAAATGACAAACAGAGAAGACGTTTGTCGAAATTCCTTAGTTGCCTGTAAGTAAAATTTTAGAGCACGGACTACATCCAGGTTGTGCAGTAGACGTTCCTTCTTTGAAGAAGGATTTGGGCATAAAGAAGGAACAACAATCTCTTGATTGATATTCCTGTTAGTAACTACCTTAGGTAAGAACCCAGGTTTAGTACGCAGGACTACCTTATCCGAATGAAAAATCAAATAAGGAGAATCACAATGTAAGGCTGATAATTCAGAGACTCTTCGAGCCGAGGAAATAGCCATTAAAAATAGAACTTTCCAAGATAACAACTTTATATCAATGGAATGAAGGGGTTCAAACGGAACGCCCTGTAAAACATTAAGAACCAGGTTTAAACTCCATGGTGGAGCAACAGTTTTAAACACAGGCTTAATCCTGGCCAAAGCCTGACAAAAAGCCTGGACGTCAGGAACTTCTGACAGACGTTTGTGTAACAGAATGGACAGAGCTGAGATCTGTCCCTTTAATGAACTAGCAGATAAACCCTTTTCTAAACCTTCTTGTAGAAAAGACAATATCCTAGGAATCCTAACCTTACTCCAAGAGTAACCTTTGGATTCACACCAATATAGGTATTTACGCCATATCTTATGGTAAATCTTTCTGGTAACAGGTTTCCTAGCCTGTATTAAGGTATCAATAACTGACTCAGAAAACCCACGTCTTGATAAAATCAAGCGTTCAATTTCCAAGCAGTCAGCTTCAGAGAAGTTAGATTTTGAGAGGTAGAGACCAAGGTGGACAGGATGACATGTCCACCAGGTCTGCTACCAAGTCCTGCGTGGCCACGCAGGTGCTATTAGAATCACTGATGCTCTCTCTTGTTTGATTCTGGCAATCAATCGAGGAAGCAACGGGAAGGGTGGAAACACGTAAGCCATCCTGAAGTCCCAAGGTGCTGTCAGAGCATCTATCAGGACTGTTCCTGGATCCCTGGATCTGGACCCGTAACGAGGAAGCTTGGCGTTCTGTCGAGACGCCATGAGATCTATCTCTGGTTTGCCCCAACGTCGAAGTATTTGGGCAAAGACCTCCGGATGAAGTTCCCACTCCCCCGGATGAAAAGTCTGACGACTTAAGAAATCCGCCTCCCAGTTCTCCACTCCCGGGATGTGGATTGCTGACAGGTGGCAAGAGTGAGACTCTGCCCAGCGAATTATCTTTGATACTTCCATCATAGCTAGGGAGCTTCTTGTCCCTCCCTGATGGTTGATGTAAGCTACAGTCGTGATGTTGTCCGACTGAAACCTGATGAACCCCCGAGTTGTCAACTGGGGCCAAGCCAGGAGGGCATTGAGAACTGCTCTCAATTCCAGAATGTTTATTGGCAGGAGATTCTCCTCCTGACTCCATTGTCCCTGAGCCTTCAGAGAATTCCAGACGGCACCCCAACCTAGAAGGCTGGCGTCTGTTGTTACAATTGTCCAGTCTGGTCTGCTGAATGGCATCCCCCTGGACAGATGTGGCCGAGAAAGCCACCATAGAAGAGAATTTCTGGTCTCTTGATCCAGATTCAGAGAAGGGGATAAGTCTGAGTAATCCCCATTCCACTGACTTAGCATGCACAGTTGCAGTGGTCTGAGGTGTAAGCGTGCAAAGGGTACTATGTCCATTGCCGCTACCATTAAGCCGATTACCTCCATGCATTGAGCCACTGACGGGTGTTGAATGGAATGAAGGGTGCGGCAAGCACTTTGAAGTCTTGTTAGCCTGTCCTCTGTCAGGTAAATCTTCATTTCTACAGAATCTTTAAGAGTCCCCAGGAAGGGAACTCTTGTGAGTGGAATGAGTGAACTTTTCTTTTCGTTCACCTTCCATCCATGTGACCTTAGAAATGCCAGCACTAACTCTGTATGAGACTTGGCAGTTTGAAAGCTTGAAGCTTGTATCAGAATGTCGTCTAGGTATGGAGCTACCGAGATTCCCCGCGGTCTTAGTACCGCCAGAAGAGCACCCAGAACCTTTGTGAAGATTCTTGGAGCTGTAGCCAATCCGAATGGAAGAGCCACAAACTGGTAATGCCTGTCTAGGAAGGCAAACCTTAGGTACCGATAATGATCTTTGTGAATCGGTATGTGAAGGTAAGCATCTTTTAAATCTACAGTGTACATGTACTGACCCTCTTGGATCATAGGTAAAATTGGCCGAATAGTCTCCATCTTGAACGATGGAACTCTTAGGAATTTGTTTAGGATCTTTAAGTCCAGGATTGGTCTGAAAGTTCCCTCTTTTTTGGGAACCACAAACAGATTTGAGTAAAACCCCTGTCCCTGTTCCGATCGTGGAACTGGATGGATTACTCCCATTAACAAGAGCTCTTGTACGCAGCGTAGAAACGCCTCTTTCTTTGTCTGGATTGTTGACAATCTTGACAGATGAAATCTCTCTCTTGGAGGAGAGTATTTGAAGTCCAGAAGGTATCCCTGAGATATTATCTCTAGCGCCCAGGGATCCTGAACATCTCTTGCCCAAGCCTGGGCGAAGAGAGAAAGTCTGCCCCCCACTAGATCCGATCCCGGATCGGGGGCCCTCAATTCATGCTGTTTTAGGGGCAGCAGCAGGTTTCCTAGTCTGCTTGCCCTTGTTCCAGGACTGGTTAGGTTTCCAGCCTTGTCTGTAGCGAGCAACAGCTCCTTCCTGTTTTGGTGCAGAGGAAGTTGATGCTGCTCCTGCTTTGAAATTACGAAAGGAACGAAAATTAGACTGTCTAGTCTTGGCTTTGGCTTTGTCCTGAGGCAGGGCATGGCCTTTACCTCCTGTAATGTCAGCGATAATCTCTTTCAACCCGGGCCCGAATAAGGTCTGCCCTTTGAAAGGTATATTAAGCAATTTAGACTTAGAAGTAACATCAGCTGACCAGGATTTTAGCCACAGCGCCCTGCGTGCCTGAATGGCGAACCCTGAATTCTTCGCCGTAAGTTTAGTAAGATGTACTACGGCCTCCGAAATGAATGAATTAGCTAGTTTAAGGACTCTAAGCCTGTCCGTAATGTCGTCCAGAGTAGCTGAACCAATGTTCTCTTCCAGAGACTCAATCCAGAATGCCGCTGCAGCCGTGATCGGCGCAATGCATGCAAGGGGTTGCAATATAAAACCTTGTTGAACAAACATTTTCTTAAGGTAACCCTCTAATTTTTTATCCATTGGATCTGAAAAAGCACAGCTATCCTCCACCGGGATAGTGGTACGCTTAGCTAAGGTAGAAACTGCTCCCTCCACCTTAGGGACCGTTTGCCATAAGTCCCTTGTGGTGGCGTCTATTGGAAACATTTTTCTAAATATCGGAGGGGGTGAGAACGGCACACCGGGTCTATCCCACTCCTTAGTAACAATTTCAGTAAGTCTCTTAGGTATAGGAAAAACCTCAGTACTCGTCGGTACCGCAAAATATTTATCCAACCTACACATTTTCTCTGGTATTGCAACTGTGTTACAATCATTCAGAGCCGCTAACACCTCCCCTAGTAATACACGGAGGTTTTCCAGTTTAAATTTAAAATTTGAAATATCTGAATCCAGTCTGTTTGGATCAGAACCGTCACCCACAGAATGAAGTTCTCCGTCCTCATGTTCTGCCACCTGTGACACAGTGTCTGACATGGCCCTAATATTATCAGCGCACTCTGTTCTCACCCCAGAGTGATCACGCTTACCTCTTAGTTCTGGTAATTTAGCCAAAACCTCAGTCATAACAGTAGCCATATCCTGTAATGTGATTTGTAATGGCCGCCCAGATGTACTCGGCGCTACAATATCACGCACCTCCCTCTGAGCGGGAGATGTAGGTACTGACACGTGAGGCGAGTTAGTCGGCATAACTCTCCCCTCGTTGTTTGGTGAAATTTGTTCAATTTGTACAGATTGACTTTTATTTAAAGTAGCATCAATACAGTTAGTACATAAATTTCTATTGGGCTCCACTTTGGCATTGCAACAAATGACACAGGTATCATCCTCTGAATCAGACATGTTTAAAACACTAGCAAATAAACTTGCAACTTGGAAATACAATTCAATTAGAATAATATTAAAACGTACTGTGCCTTTAAGAAGCACAGAAGATCTATGACAGTTGAAAATTAATAAATTGAAACAGTTATAGCCTCAATCCTTGTAAACAACACAACTTTAGCAAAGGTTTAATCCCATTAGCAAAGATAACAAATAAACGTTTTTCATCTCAGTCAAACTATAATTCTCACAGCTCTGCTGAGAGAAATTACCTCCCTCAAAATAAGTTTTGAAGACCCCTGAGCTCTGTAGAGATGAACTGGATCATGCAGGGAATACAATGAGTTGCTGACTGAAATATTTGATGCAGTAAAAGCGCCAAAAAAACGGCCCCTCCCCCTCACACACAGCAGTGAGGGAGAACAGAAACTGTCAGAAAAACAGATTAAGCAACTGCCAAGTGGAAAAATAGTGCCCAAACATTTATTCACTCAGTACCTCAGTAAATGAAAACGATTTTACATTCCAGCAAAAACGTTAAACATAATCTCTAGTTATTAAACAGCTTTATGTATTTCTTACAGTGTAATTCTAGTGAAGTACCATTCCCCAGAATACTGAAGTGTAAAGTATACATACATGACATTATATCGGTATGGCAGGATTTTCTCATCAATTCCATTGTCAGAAAATAAAAACTGCTACATACCTCTATGCAGATTCATCTGCCCGCTGTCCCCTGATCTGAAGTTTACCTCTCCTCAGATGGCCGAGAAACAGCAATATGATCTTAACTACTCCGGCTAAAATCATAACAAAAACTCTGGTAGATTCTTCTTCAAACTCTGCCAGAGAGATAATAACACACTCCGGTGCTATTTTAAAATAACAAACTTTTGATTGAAGATATAAAACTAAGTATAATCACCATAGTCCTCTCACACATCCTATCTAGTCGTTGGGTGCAAGAGAATGACTGGGAGTGACGTAGAGGGGAGGAGCTATATGCAGCTCTGCTGGGTGAATCCTCTTGCACTTCCTGTTGGGGAGGAGTAATATCCCAGAAGTAATGATGACCCGTGGACTGATCACACTTAACAGAAGAAATCTTGTTTACCTTAGAAACATCTTTACAAAGCCCTGGAGAATGTTGAAACACTTTACTGTTAAAGGGATTGGAAAGTCAAAATTAAAGTTGCATGATTCAGACAGAGCGTGTAATTTTAAAGACACTTTTAAATTCACTTCTATTTTCAAATGTGCTTCGTTCTCTTGGCGTACCTCCTTGAAAAATAATATGCACATATCCTACACTAGTGGAAACTAGCTGCTGATTGGTGCCTGCTCGCATTTGTCTGTTGTGATTGGCTAAATAGAGGTGTTCAGCAAAGGTCAGTAGTGCAATGCTGTCCCTTCAGCAAAGGATAACAAGATAATGAAGCAGATTTGATAACAGAAGTAAATTAGAAAGCTGTTTAAAATGGTATGTTCTATCCAACTCATGAAAGAAAATGTTGTGGTTTCCTGTCCCTTTAACTAGCGCCTTAAAGGGACACTGAACCCAATTTTTTTCTTTTGTGATTCAGATAGAGCATGCAATTTTATGCAACTTTCTAATTTACTCCTATTATCAATTTTTCTTCGTTCTCTTGCTATCTTTATTTGAAATAAAAGCCATCTAAGCTTTTTTGGGTTAAGAACTCTGGACAGCACTTTTTGATTGGTGGATGGATTTTTTCCACCAATCAGATACCAAGAGAATGAAGACAATTTGATAATAGGAGTAAATTAGAAAGTTGCTTAAAAATT
Source organism: Bombina bombina (assembly GCF_027579735.1). Taxonomy (NCBI): domain Eukaryota; kingdom Metazoa; phylum Chordata; class Amphibia; order Anura; family Bombinatoridae; genus Bombina; species Bombina bombina. The sequence goes on from NC_069503.1 coordinate 568,632,191, forward strand.
CATGCTCTATCTGAATCACAAAATAATTTTTTTGGGTTCAGTGTCCCTTTAAGGTAATGTTGTCTGAGAAGAACTGCCAAAATGTGATTCCCCCACATCATTTTAGACAAAATTAAACAGACATATCTCTGATCAGATCAGAAGGGATGTTTTTACAAGAGACGCATGGCATATTAAGCACTCTGTGAATAAACTTTGAAACCGGGACATTAATAGATTTGCCCAAATACACTGCACCATAGAACTTTTTTTCTGAAGCTGTTCTGAGAAGGAACTCTTTAACATGTACATAAGACTTTTAATTGCAATTTCATGATTCTGATAGAGCACACCATTTTAAATAACATTCCAATTTACTTCCATTATCAAAGTTGCTTCTTTCTCTTACTATGCTTTGTTGAAAAGCATACCTAGATAGGCTCAGGAGCAGTAATGCATTGGAGGCTCCATTGGCTCGCTAGATGTGTTCAGCTAGCTCCCAGTAGTGCATTTCTGCTCCTGAGCCTGCTCTTCAAGAAAGGATACAAAGAGAACAAATCTAATTTGGTAATAGAAGTAAATTGGAATATTGTTTAAAATCACATGCTCTATCTGAATCATACAATTAAAATTCTCATGTTAATGTCAGAAAGAGTTTATTTATAACGTATATCATTTTACAATATTTAAGTTGTCATCTTGTAGACATACTGTACCTCTTTTTTTGGTGCCCGATTTCACCTTTAGACTAACTTGAAAATCTATTTTGTCTGCAAGGTCAAGTTTCATAAGGAGTTCCCTCACTTCCACAGATGGATTTGGGCAAACGATGGCAAAGGAATCTCCAGGCTGCAACTCAATCTTAGTGTTCTGTAAAAAAAAATTCAAGAAACCAATCAAAAAGACTCTAAATATTTTTACTTCCTTACCAATATGAATCAACAATAAAGGACACCACAGTTATTTTCTTTGTAGTCACTAAATGAAGAGATTTTAAAATGTATTACAGTTTTTGTTTATTGATGTTCCTATACATAAAAAAACAAACAAACAAACAAACAAAAAAACAGGCTGTATTTAAAGTGATGGAAATTCTAGGATTTACCAGTGGAACAAATAAAGAGATCATAGCCTGAGGAAACAGCCACTTCTAGGCTGAGAAACGCGTCGCTTTGTAATAAAGAAAACTTTTATTATACACTTGCTTCATCATCACTTTATATCGGTTTATATGGTGTATAACACCAATACATCACTGGTTTTGGGCCTTTTTTGGAAAAAGTTTGTAGCTCCCTGCTGGTGTTCTCAGTCAGCTGGGCGGCTGCGAAGTCCCAGCCTGTTGTTACTGCACCTGGGAGGTGCTTCCCTTCTTGTAAGTGTAACCTATACATCTCCTCTTGCCCTTGTCTCAACGTTACTGGGCTATGGTTGTCTGCACTTTGTGTCTATACAGGGAGTGCAGAATTATTAGGCAAGTTGTATTTTTGAGGATTAATTTTATTATTGAACAACAACCATGTTCTCAATGAACCCAAAAAACTCATTAATATCAAAGCTGAATATTTTTGGAAGTAGTTTTTAGTTTGTTTTTAGTTTTAGCTATTTTAGGGGGATATCTGTGTGTGCAGGTGACTATTACTGTGCATAATTATTAGGCAACTTAACAAAAAACAAATATATACCCATTTCAATTATTTATTTTTACCAGTGAAACCAATATAACATCTCAACATTCACAAATATACATTTCTGACATTCAAAAACAAAACAAAAACAAATCAGTGACCAATATAGCCACCTTTCTTTGCAAGGACACTCAAAAGCCTGCCATCCATGGATTCTGTCAGTGTTTTGATCTGTTCACCATCAACATTGCGTGCAGCAGCAACCACAGCCTCCCAGACACTGTTCAGAGAGGTGTACTGTTTTCCCTCCTTGTAAATCTCACATTTGATGATGGACCACAGGTTCTCAATGGGGTTCAGATCAGGTGAACAAGGAGGCCATGTCATTAGATTTTCTTCTTTTATACCCTTTCTTGCCAGCCACGCTGTGGAGTACTTGGACGCGTGTGATGGAGCATTGTCCTGCATGAAAATCATGTTTTTCTTGAAGGATGCAGACTTCTTCCTGTACCACTGCTTGAAGAAGGTGTCTTCCAGAAACTGGCAGTAGGACTGGGAGTTGAGCTTGACTCCATCCTCAACCCGAAAAGGCCCCACAATCTCATCTTTGATGATACCAGCCCAAACCAGTACTCCACCTTGCTGGCGTCTGAGTCGGACTGGAGCTCTCTGCCCTTTACCAATCCAGCCACGGGCCCATCCATCTGGCCCATCAAGACTCACTCTCATTTCATCAGTTTATAAAACCTTAGAAAAATCAGACTTGAGATATTTCTTGGCCCAGTCTTGACGTTTCAGCTTGTGTGTCTTGTTCAGTGGTGGTCGTCTTTCAGCCTTTCTTACCTTGGCCATGTCTCTGAGTATTGCACACCTTGTGCTTTTGGGCACTCCATTGATGTTGCAGCTCTGAAATATGGCCAAACTGGTGGCAAGTGGCATCTTGGCAGCTGCACGCTTGACTTTTCTCAGTTCATGGGCAGTTATTTTGCGCCTTGGTTTTTCCACACGCTTCTTGCGACCCTGTTGACTATTTTGAATGAAACGCTTGATTGTTCGATGATCACGCTTCAGAAGCTTTGCAATTTTAAGAGTGCTGCATCCCTCTGCAAGATATCTCACTATTTTTGACTTTTCTGAGCCTGTCAAGTCCTTCTTTTGACCCATTTTGCCAAAGGAAAGGAAGTTGCCTAATAATTATGCACACCTGATATAGGGTGTTGATGTCATTAGACCACACCCCTTCTCATTACAGAGATGCACATCACCTAATATGCTTAATTGGTAGTAGGCTTTCGAGCCTATACAGCTTGGAGTAAGACAACATGCATAAAGAGGATGATGTGGTCAAAATACTCATTTGCCTAATAATTCTGCACTCCCTGTATAGGTTATAAGAAGACTTCTACAAGGGATTGGTGACTGGACATCATTGCTGGTTTTATACAGTGAGCTGGACCACTGCAAAGTTCCAGTCTGCCCCATTAGCACCATTGGGTGCTTCATCTTTGTGAGTATAATTTGACATCTGGCATCATTCTCCTACTGTGTTGGTGGTACTAGGCAATGGTGGCGCCACTGTTCATTTTTCTGCAGAACAAATAAAGGGAACTTTAAGTTCCTTTATTTGTTTGAAGAGTTTGCAGCACTGAGCTCCTCGGGCAACCCACGGCAGAACGCTATTTTGCTGTGAGGCGACGTTTCCAACTCTTGGTCAATAGCCGTGTGGGCTATCTGGCTTGCCACCAGCTGGCCTGCATAGCTATTGGCTAAGAGGTGGAAATGTCACCTCACCGCAAAATAGCGTTCTGCAGTGGACTGCCTGAGGAGCTCAGTGCGGCAAACGCTTCAAACAAATAAAAGAACTTTCAACATAAAGTATTTTATACTTCATGACTGAAAGCCCCCTTTATTTGTTCCACTGGTAAATCCTAGCATTTCACAAACTTTAATGTTTGCAAGTTGCACTTCCTGTTATCCACAAAATCACAATAATTAGTTTTGTTTCCTTACAAAAAACTATGTTTATATGGTGTTTTTGTATAAATATTTCTATATTAAAAATAAATAAAATGTGCATGCTATTAAAAGCTATTCAGAGAATGTGCACCTATTATTGTTAAATAGACAATCTACTTGATTGTTTTTATAGTTCAAAAAGATAGATAATGCATTTACTGCCCATTCCCCAACCAACATTGTTATATTAATACACTTTATAACCTCTAGGATTCCTGGTTTCGAAGCCCCTGCAGGCCGTCCCTCATCGCAGTGCTTTTTATTCCCTTTTAAATCTTGCAAAACCACTAGATAGTGCTAGTTCATGTGTGCCATATATATAGCACTGTGCTCACTCCTGTGGAGAATGATAATGGTACAAGAACCAGCACTGACTGACTAAAATGCAAGTTTGTAAAAGCACTGAGATAAGGGACAGTCTGCAGGGAATTAGATACCGGTAAATCTAGAATCTAAAACTGGGGAATGAGTAATAAAGGGATTATCTATCTTTTTAAACAATAACAATTTTCAAGCAGACTGTCCCTTTAAAATCCTATAATTGATGAGTAATATATTAACTGTGGCAACCATGAAAAGCGGCCCCAAAAAATATATATTTTTCTTTACTTATAGCCTCCTGTTTGCGTGCCATATTAACCAAATTAAAATGGCTAGCAAGCATGAAAAGGTTCCCTTATTAACATCTTATTTTAACTTAAAGGGACACTGAACCCAATTTTTTTCTTTTGTGATTCAGATAGAGCATTAAATTGTAAGCAACTTTCTAATTTACTCCTATTATCAAATTGTATTCATTCTCTTGGTATCTTTATTTGAAAAGCAAAAATGTAAGTTTAGATGCCGGCCCATTTTTCGTGAACAACCTCGGTTGTCCTTGCTGATTGGTGGATACATTCATACACCAATAAAAAGTGCTGTCCAGGGTCAGAATCAAAAATTGTCTGGCTCCTTAGCTTAGATGCCTTCTTTTTCAAATAAAGATAGCAAAAAAGAAGAAGGAAAATTGGTACTTAACCAAAAAAAAAAAGCTTAGATGCCTTCTTCTTCAAATAAAGATAGCAAGAGAATGAAGGAAAATTGATAATAGGAATAAATTAGAAAGTTGCTTAAAATTGCATACTCTATCTGAATCAGGAAAGAAAATAAATTGGGTTCAGTGTCCTTTTAATTGCCACATTATATAAAAAAAACTGTTTCAGCTATTAAAGGGATCCTAAACACCTCGTCATTCAAGAAATCCTCAAAATAAATATAAAGTGTGTGCAGCAACAACCTCCATACTCACAATATAATGTGCATCTGATCTGTTATTATACTATTTAACCCTTTGGAACTTTTCTCTAAACTGTAGCCTATGTGTTAGATAGGGAGCCGCCATGTTGTAACGCGCGTTAAGAGGAGATATGCGGTCAAGTGATGCGCTCATCTGTGTTGCCGGAAGAGCCTGTGCATAGGAGTTTTTTTTTTTCTTTGAAGTTTGTTTACATTACTTCAGAAGCGCTTCCTCTCTGACTAAGCAGCAGACCCATAGTACAGGCAGCTTAGAGAAATGAGCGACTGGTTCACACAAGCACCTCTAGTGTACAGCTCAGCAAGGGATCAGCACTTTCTCTTGATAGTGAACTGAGTGCCGGTGTTCTGTGAAGGGACCTAACTTTGTAAAACAGCGAACCATGTCACTTCCTGTGACGTTTCATTAGCTGTTGCTCTCAGTTTCAGCCTAATACGCATGCACCGGTGAGGGAAAATGTTATTCACAATTGCGTGCTTGCTCACAGGGGGGATGACGTGAGAACCAAGAATGTGCCCAGCCCTCTTGTCACTGTCTGGAAGCGATCGCCATAGGAGGGGGGAAGATCACCTTTAGATTTAAAATATTAAGGTAGACATTATTTAAATGCAAAATGGTCTATGCTGTATTGCTCAGTATTGGCAATTATATATGATAGCAAAAGTATGTTGGTTCATTGATGGCAAGTGTTAAAGGTCCCTTTAATGTAATTTATTTTTCAGGGTGTGGCAGATATAACATTGAGATGTAAAAGTTATGAGAAAATTGTCTGCTGGTAATTTTTACCATTTCAGTAATACAATAAAAAGTGATAGCTTGTAAAAGTGAGATGTAACGCTTAGATTTGTCTACACTGCACACATCTCATTAAATGTGACTCCTTTTTACACCTTGGTAAGACATTAAGAGATAAAACACAAGGAAATTTACTGAGATCAGTGAGATACAGTGTTCTCCACAAAAAATGTTGCCAGTCGGTTGGCATTATGAAGAAGGCAGGTGGGGCAGTGTAATATTTTCAGCTATCCAATGCACAAATTAATTGCATAATTTAAACATAAATATATTTAATGCTATTTTGTGCAATAAAAATTGAACATTTTTAATATCAGCTAATTTTAGCTTAACAGTGGCTAAAATTTTAGCTGGGTGATCAGTAAAATCAGTCGGGCGCTGAGGAGAACACTGAAGGCGGTAGCTATTAATCACCAAATGTAGAATAGTATATCTTGCATTTTTTTCTTTGAATTGGCTGCATATGAAATTTTAACTGTTATTTCCAGTTACCTATTGGTTAATCATTGCAAAATTTGAACTTCAGGAAACTAAGTGTACGATTATAGGTCAGATATTTAACATTTCTAAATTATATTAATTGCAGAACCTCATGACCCAAAAATGACATTTTATGGTTTTATTTTATGGGTTAATACAATAATAAACGTCTCTTTTTGGAGGGGGGCTTTGTGGAGATTTTAAAAAAATAATAGGACACACTTCAAAGGGGTTAGCAAATTTATATTAAAGAGACTGAGACAAAACTGAAAGTATACATTTAACCCTTTAAGATCTAAGCACTTTCCCACCTGGGTACTAAGATTTTTTAATGTTTTTTTTATTTTTTTCAGACCCCCAAAACTTACACAGTTGGAAACGTTAGGTGGGTCTTGGGGTTCTGTAGCTGCTTAGATGCCTGAGATACAGGCTTCTAAGCAGCATGCCCCCTGCTCCTATACTTAACATTGTTAAATATAAATAAAGTTGCGCGGTGACGTCATCACGTTATTGCGCGTAACGTCACCACGCAAAATGGGACGCCCCGGCGATGCCTGTCACTCTACAGGCATGATCACCGGGGTAGGAACGGGTGGGAGCCCCCAGATCCCCCTCAAGGTGGGAGAGTGCTAGTGAGGGCTCTGAGCCGTCATTAGCACCAGAGTGGGAAACTCTGTGATGGCTCAGAGCCGTCATTAGCACTTAAAGGGTTAAATTTGAGGGCTATGCAAGTATGATGTAAGAAACCAAATACAACAATCTATTTAAAACATACAGAAATATCAAGTTCTAGCATCAGGGTAGTTTTCACTGCATCTGCTGCTGTAAGCTGCACTGCTTGCGTTATAGGAACTCTGAAGACCGTTTCCCCAGGATAAAGTAACGAAGGACAAACATCCTGCAAACATGAAAAACAAAACTCATCATTAGATTGTAAAAACTACAGAATGATGTGGATATCACATTTAACTTATACCTTATTTTTTAAATACGAGGGTTATTGCTTTATCCCACTGGTTTTCAATCCTGTTCTCAGACCTCCCTAACAGGTCACATTTTGAGGATATCTGAACTGGAGCACAGGTGAAACAATCAGCTGATTAGTAACCGTGGTTATTTTACCTGCTCTCATCAAAGGTAATCCTGCAAATATGTTATATCACTTAGAAGAAACAATGGCACTACTCTTTGTTGCAGAGGGAACACAATCTAGTTTATAGCGTTTATGGATGGGCTGGACAGCCCAGCGGCAGAACTTTTCTTCACTTTCTGCGAAGAGATTTTTTAGTAAAACATTTTCTGCAGATTATCTTGACATAAAATTCAATTTAAATTAGGCAGTTACACTAAAGCACCAGTTCAGTTGCATTGCAAATTAGCTGCAGACAAAAACAATACATTTTTTAAAAATGTTTCTTAAATACATTTTTGTTTCCTTTTCTCATGGTCTAACATCACAAGGTAGAAATGTGGTAATAAAAAAGGTGCATTGCACACAAGAACACTTTACATTCAGAAGTTACAGCTTTGCAGAAAGGCTGGGAAAGGCTAGGGGGCAGGGTTGAAATATCCCTGAGAGCCAGTCAACAATCAGTGTGCTGCCGCTTTGC
>NC_069503.1:568654989-568657489 GCF_027579735.1 Bombina bombina
GACATTAAACTGGATCTTGATATAAAAGCTTTCAGGATTTATATACAAGAAAAACGTATACCCAGAGGACTGAGGATAAAGAAATTTCCCTCCTTTTTAGTTAATGACTTAGAGTTCATTAAAAAATGGAATAACATTCTAGACACATGCTCTTTTGCCCTAATTAATCTTCTGATTGAGTATAAAAACCAACAAAGAAAAGATATTTCAGTAGAATTAAAGGAGATTCAAGAAAATTTAAAAAGTCATCAAGATAATGTGGACTTCAAGAAATATGATATTCAGTTTGAAAAAAATATGAATAAATTCAAACAGGAACTTTGGCAGTTCAAGTCTAGAAAGATGGTACGTGATAAAAAGGATTATGAATCTAAGCAAGTGTACAGATGGAGCAGTGAGGAAAGCTCTAAACCTAGGTACTTTAAACGTCACTATCAAAACAAAAGATCAGAAAAGAAAGAAAAAACAGTAACGTTTTCTGATACAGAATACGAGTTTGACTCATCTGATGGGGATGTGACAGAAGAAAATGATGTTCCTAATGTCTTGCGAACCATGGATGCAACATCAGTGCCTGAACCTATGTCTCAATCTTCAAAAAACGGGCAGGACAGATCTCAACCCCCAGGAAGAATAAAAAAACACATAGAGGGGCAAGAGGAAAGGGCAGAAGAACAACGTGCATCCACTCAAGTACTAAACAAAACCAAGAAAGGAAATCTGCGCAAGACATACACAACCAGATCACAGAAAACGCACAAGAAATATGCATGAACTCAGATGTTATCAATCTATCTTCTAAAAATCTGACTAGTTTAGAGACCTCTGTTCTATCAAAAGGACTTAACTTTGTTCCCACAAATCATTTCAACATGTTTGACACCATTTTAGATATTAATAGATTTGTGCGCAAAATTACTTTGCGTAGGCATTTTTATTCTGCTCAGGATAAAGATATTTCGCCAACTACTGATATGAGTGAAGATACAGTTAGCACTGATTACACTGAAATAGATAAGATGCATTTCACAGATTGGTGCAGTGTATATGACCTTCAAACACTTGAACAAGAAAATCACATAACTAAAATAGGGCTGCCAGACACAAAAGGGATTTCACTTAAACATATTAAGAACAAAAGTTCCTTTTATCCAACACAAATGAGACCTAAAGTCCTAGACATTTTTCAAAAGACCATTGAAAATAAACTCAGAGTTCTAGATGAAAACAATAGAGATACAACTAAATCTAAATACAGACCAAAATCAAACCTTACATATGCAGAGAAGGAAGCATTGAAGTCTTTAACTAAAGATGAGGAATTAATCATTAGACAGTCAGACAAGGGCGGCAATGTGGTCGTGCTAAATAGAAAAGACTATTTAGCTGAAGCTACTAGACAGTTAACTGACACAAATGTATATGTAAAATTAAAGGAGAATCCAACTAAAAAATTTAAAGAACAACTGACTAGTTTAGTGTGTTATGCCAGAAACAACAATATAATAAATCAGTCAATACAAGAAGCACTTGTCCCTGAATTTCCAGTAACACCCATCTTTCATTATTTTCCAAAGATACATAAAGATCCTGTATTACCTCCTGGAAGGCCCATAATAGCTGGCATCAACTCACTCAATGAATCACTCTCAGAATTAGTGGATTCTTTTTTGCAACCACTAGTATGTAATCTCCCATCCTACATTCAAGACACAACAGCACTATTAAGAAAACTAGAAAATATACAATGGAAACCAACCTACAGATTAATCACATCAGATGTCTCATCCTTGTACACCTCAATAGTACATGAGAAGGGCTTAAAAGCAATAGAATTTTTTCTAGACAATTACAGTAATTATGAAGCACCTTCTAAGGTCTTTCTGATTAATGCAATAGAGTATTTGCTAACACATAATTTTTTTAAATTTGGTAATAGTTTCTATCTCCAGAGACGTGGGACAGCTATGGGGGCTAAATTTGCCCCCTCCTATGCCAACCTCTTCATGGGTTGGTGGGAGCTGTCCCATATCTTTGGAGATAGAAACCCTCACAAATCACGTATCGTATCATTTTTTCGATACATAGATGACCTGCTATTTATATATGATGGAAATGATTCTGAAATAGAGGAATTTTGTCAATACCTAAACTCTAATGAATGTGGCATTGAATTTACAAGCCATTATAGTACAACTAATGTCAATTTCCTTGATTTGACAATCTTTATCGATGATAAATCCAATAATATAAACACTACACTATTTAGGAAACCAACAGCAGGCAATACCACTTTAAAATATGACTCATGTCACCCCAAACATGTTATTAATGCAATACCTAAAGGAGAACTAATTAGACTTAAAAGAAACTGTACGACAGAGGATGAATACCAAAAACATGCAAAGATAGCCTTAGAGAGACTTAAAGATAGAGGCTATAAAAATGAGACATTAATAAAAGCTAAAAATACAGTGGATAAAATACCAAGGAAAAATCT